>NW_020955658.1:555170-687213 GCF_003031625.1 Empidonax traillii | reverse complement strand
GCCCCAGGACTGCCCAGCACACCCCTCCTGCCCCCAACACCGCCCTGTTGGGACAGCAGCACTGCGGGTTCGGCTCCCTGCCCCTTTCCCTCCCTCTCCCCTCCACCACCTCACCTGCCCAAGGCACTGCTGGAAGCTGCCGGGATCTCAAGGAGCGGGGACACTGCTACCTTGGCGAGGCCAAGATGTTTGGGGGAAAGCTGAGAGGTGCCTTGCCATAATGAGCAGTTCACACAAACGAAAAGCCTTTTGTTTCTTTAGAGGGGAAAAACTTGTGATGCACCGTTGAATTAAAAACTGCAGCTACAGATAGTGATGGAATAATTCCTATTCCGGTGTTCGTGACAGAGAGCAGCTCCCAAAAATCCTTATGTACAGCCTTGGATCCTCCTGGGCTCACAAACACACAAACTGGCACCAAGCTGGAGGCTGGCTGACAACACAGTGGGACAAACACTGCACCCAAGCACTTACTTGCGAGATGCGCAGCTTTACATGGATCCATCCTATGTGATGGGTCTTTCCCCACAGCATTTCACCTCCTTGAGACAAATGAGTAACTGATTGTTTCAGCTTCTATTTAATACTTTTGCTCCTCCTAGAAGTCCCTTGCCCTCCACCATGAGGGCTTCTATCGACAGCCTGGCCATTTACCCGCTCCGCATTCAGAGATAAGAGGGCTAGACCGAACCCAACTTTTAGGTTGTTGGGGCTGGTTGTTTGGGTGGGTTTTTTTTTTTCTCATCCTTCAGACTTTGAGCCAAGTTTGTGATGGAGGCGTTTGACTCACTGTTTAACATTTTAGGCTCCCAACAGTAACGCACGTTAATCTCGGGCTCGTTCTGGCAGTAAATGTAACGTGACTCCTCGGGGCTACCGAGCCTTGCGACCGTTCCAGCAACCATCAAAGGGGAGCTGGAGTTCTGGCAAAAACACCGACTGGCAGCATTTCGCCCCGCACGCCCTCCCGCCGGTGGCGGGAGCCCGACGGCTTCATCCACAGGGTCAGAGGACGGAAGGGGTCAGAGGCCACCTGAGTCAGCCACATCCAGCAAGTGCTTTGCTAAACCTCTTCCTGTGAAGCCCTTACGCCTTCCGTGCGGTGTTGCTGGCTGTGGAAGGCGAGGGCACCGCTCCACACCTGATCTCCGCGCGGGCTTGGCTTCGACAACGATTTCTCAGCTGTTTCCCAACTGTCTGCCTGCCCCGTGGGTCGTCACACCTCCCACCCAGGCTGCCGCACGTACCTTCTGCCGGCCGTTACACGCACGAGAGGCAGAAAGAAAACTCTCCAAGAGAGCCTCCCCAGGCCTTAGAGAGCGTGATGTACTCACACAGGCATCCTGCTGAATGCACTGCAGGATGTGCTTGGCTGGAATCAGGAAGTCTATGAGGTAGCGCAGTCCATCCCCACGGTACGTCTTCTCCACCACATCAAAAACTTGGCACAGGACGGTGGCCGCGGTGGCCTCAAACGGAGGGTAGAGCGTCGATAACGTGCTCTGAATGCAGCCGTCCAGCGACTCCGAGTCCTGCCGAGAGACAAAGCGTTTAGTGGGACCACGGCTCGATCCGCCCCGGCGCCCCGACGAGCCCTGCGCCCAGGAGAGCAGCCATCTCCCAGCGCGGGTGGGGGGGGGAGCGAAGATCGAAGGAGCGAAGCGCTCGTCCCTTCTTAGCTCCCCCTGGCACCGGCGGTTCCAGGTAAACACTGCAAAGCTCTCCCCAAAAAGGGGAGTGGAGCGCTCGCAGAGTGCGCTGTGCACAGCGGCGAGAATTCCCAGCTTTTGCTTACGCAGCAAGTCCTTCTCCTGCCTGCGCGGGGTGGGGCGGCTGTTAGACCTCACCGCAGCACGTGAGCGCGTGCGGGCCAGCGACTCGTGGGGTGGGCGCATCGGTGGCACCCCAGTCCTGGCTACCCGGGGCTGCAGATGCCCCCCAGCACTGGGCATGTTACAGCCCGGAGCTGCAGCTTCCCGGTGGGCCCAGCGGAGCTCCAGGGACAACAGGGACAACAGGTCGGGCTGAAGCTCCTGTTGGAGCCTGCTGTGCCGTGGAATCCCAGCACAGGGTAAGTTGCCAGAGCGCTTGGTCCCGTGGAAAGCCGCTCACCAGTGAGATTCCTCGTCATTCCAAGCTCTTTGCCTCTCGTGAAAGGCTCTGCTCCAGGAGCTGGGGAATTTTCTGCACCGAGAGATGACTCCCAGCAGGACTCGCAGGCTGCATGTGAGCAGTGGTCCCTGAGCACACACACTGACACACGGGATGCCCGTTTCCAGCTCACAGATCAGAGGCAGTGGCTTCCCTGGATCCACCTTCATCTGGGAGAACCTGCCAGCCACAGCCTGCCCACGGTGTCAGGACCAATTCCAGGGCCAGAGGCCAAAATCTGAGTTATTGCATGGGTGTAAATCAAGAGGGCTTGCCAAAAAGTAACAATAAAAAAAAAAAAATAAAGTTGAACATATCTGGAGAGAGGATCAGGATCCCTCCTTTCCTTTCTGTTTTAGAGGGGATCCCTTGGGCTAACTTACAGCCAGTGGGAGTAAGTTTTGCTACAAAACCAAATGAAAGTTTACTCAGGTGTCTGACCAGGTCCTCATCTGATCTGAATCCACCTCCTTTCACTAGAGACAAGAAAGGCATTTCAGCCACTTGGCCCAGGAGCCCTACAGCCTCCTGCAGAACAGGAACAGCTGCATGGACATGCCTGAAAACATAGCTCAGTCCCACAGCAAGACTGGGAGAGAAAGTTAAACACAGCAGGGCCACAACAGCTTACAGCACCACTGGGGAGCAGCAGGGTGAGGGCATCAGGAGGAAACAAACTGTTTTGCTTCTTCCACTCCACGGCAGCACATGCTCATCACTCCAGATACCTCCACTGGCCTGAGAAACTGCAGCAGTGTCAGAGCAAGCCTGAACCGACCTGCAGCCCGAGCAGAGACGATGCTCCTCACACGAGCCTTCCCACCTCTCACAGCTCAACAACCTCCCAGTTCCTCCCTTAGAGGGCTGGGTGTTTTAAGCACAATATAAACTCCCTGCTCTGTTGTAGGACAGCCTGTGGGTCTGCACAGGAGAGGTGGGGACGCCCAGGAGATGCCCCCACAATCCCTGCCTGCACCGAGCTGGCAGAACGCGTGTGACAGGCAAACTGTGTGTGCTGCCTGTGGAACGGCGCTGCTTCCTTACCTTTCCTGCTGTTTCTCCCGGTGGCAGCAACAAGCAAGGCTGGATGGCAGCAGGCTCCTAAAGTGTTCACACCTTTCCTGAGAAATCAGCTGCCTCCTGCAATACTCCTCAAGGCCAATGCAACCGGATAAACAGAGGTTAAGGAGCTATTTTTCTTATTCACAGGACCATAGATTATCCTGAGCTGGAATCCTTAACCCAACGTTCTTAACCCAAGGACTGCAACAGCAGGAGCCCCACACTTCCAAACACTGAATGCTAGGGTGAGCATTTAACCCCAACCCTAAATGGGAGGAGAAGGCTGTTTTAGACAAGTTTCTTCCCACTCAGAAAAATAATAACCTCTGTTGACATCAACCTGTCCCAGCAAGCGCCTCTGGCCTTGTCAGGCAAAACTGGCCTTCACACAGGTGCTCTCCCACCCAGCACCAGCTGCCTGCTTGGGCACTATCACAGGAGCATTGCTGCTGGTGGCATTTGACAACAATCTCTCCGACCCTCCACAGCCCACAGGTTTCAAAGTATCAGTCGAAACCAGCTGGGGTTGGTTCTGTGCCATCTTCTGTCCCCATGCCCTGCCTGAGCAAAATTCTCTTAGATATCGATCCCTCCCCAAAAGAAATTTGTCAAGTTTACTATTGCAAATAAAACAAAGAAGTCAAAATATTTGCACATGAGTCAGTGCATCGCTCCAAGGTTCTCACACCATTCCTGCCGCCTTAGCAAAGCCTTCACAAAACAATTATTAACACTGGCACCGAATCAAAAATCTTTTATATGGTTAAAATAAACCAGGTCGTACATTATCCTTCCTTTAGTGAAATGCAGGATAACCATAGCCTGTAGCCACTGCAGAGTGCAGTGCTAACAGTGCACTCCACAGCACAGAGCCTTTATCTCCTCTGGCTAGACTACACCATGAAGCCTTGAGAGCTGTGCAGGATTCTGAGGGACAGAGAGAAGGTTTCAACCCCTTCTATTTGTAGAAGGAGATGTTTGTCCCAGTCTCTGCTAATTCCATGTGAAAAGCCCCAAAGGGGGAGTAAATTCCCACATCCCACCACGCTGCACGTGATTGCAGCACCAGCATCCTTGGGCAGCTGCACAACAAGGATGGATGGTACCTCTGTGTGCAAGAGGTGACTGTGGGGGTGACACCACTTTGCAGTGCTCCCACCCACCCAGGGTGGTCACCCAGGGGTTTGTCCTGCTGGGGTAGAGGGTGCAACGTGGCAGCGCCTCGGGAGTCACCTTGACAACACAGAGGGTGGAACCTGGCAGAGCTCGGAGCCTGCAACAGCAGCAGACTCACCTCTAATCGGGGACTCATTAACCCAACTCACAATCCGAGGGATGGGACTGCTTATTTGTATTAATTAACTTCTCAGATTGCAGAGGGGCCAGAGGAAAGGGCCTCAGCAGGGGCTGTAAGAGGCTGTTGAGTGCCAGAGCACAGCTGGGCAGCCTCACACACCCAGCCTGCAGGCAGGGCCTGCTGCCACACACATGGGAAAGACGTGGTTTGGAGGCACAGGGAACTCATAGAAATCAGAGAAGGGGATAGTGCCCTGCAGCCCAGAGGCTGATAAACCTGAAGTCCAGAGCCCGTCCTACCTACAAACCACATCACGGAATCATAGAATGTGGAAGGTTGGAAGGCATCACTGAGGTCATCCAGTCCAACCTCCCTGCTCCAGCAGGGTCCCTGAGACCATATTAGGGGTCCCCCAGACCACTGAAGGGTTTCCTAGAGCATGTTAGGGTCCCCTAGAGCACGTTAGTCCAGATGGCTTTTGAGTATCTCCAGAGAAGGAGACTCCACAATCTCTCCGGGCAACCTATTCCAGAGTTTCCATCACTTTGCTCAAGCAGGCAACGCAACCTCCAGCAGCCATGAGGAGAAACCTCTGTGACCCAGGAGGAGTGGACAGCACCTGGAGAGGAGGAGAGCCAGCTAAACCCAGCAAGGATCCAAGGACAGAGCGCTCCTGCCCCAGGACACTTCCACTTCAGCCAGCCCACAGTGTCCCCCAAGAGCTGGCAGAGCCCAGCACAGGAGCCTCTCCTGGAGGAAAGCAGCCTCCTTCAGGGACTCTGAATTTCTGGCTTCCCTGCCTCCAACACTGTTGCCACATCCCCTTCACAGAAAGGATCCTGGAAAATTATTCCTTTTCGGCCACTTGGCACAAACCCCAGCCAGGGCACTTTCCAAGCAAGCCAGAGAGCATCTCCCCAAGCAAGAGATGGCTTGGAACTCAAACGCCTCTTTGTCAATAGCACAGGAGGACCTATGAACTCCAGCTCACTGCCACCACGCCACCACACCTCCCAAAAGAGAAACACGCTTCTAAAATAACTCCTCCATAAATCAAGGCGCTAAATAAAGCCCAGGTTAAGGTCATGTCCGGCCAAACTGGCTTTCACTGCTGCTCAGTCGGGAGCTGCTGCCGGGGCTGGAGCACAGCAAGGGAAGAGGAAAGCAGCACACAGGGATGGGATGGGATGGGCTGGGCTCCCTGTGACAGGAACAACCCAGCATGGTCCCACCCAGGGGGGCAGGGAGAAGCCAGGAGGACTTCACAGCTGGCAGAGGGCTTAGGTCTGAACAGGGGCAGCAGCGAGCGGGGTGGGCGGGCTGCCCTCCCTCCCCTTCATGTCACAGCAGCCACAGATGCTGGGAAACAAATAAAGCAATAAAGCTCTGCTGCTCAGCCCTAAGAGCCCCTCTCCATCACAGACTGCAGCAATACCAGGAGCCAAGGAGAAATGAGGTTACAAGTGCCTGGGCAGAAGCCCCAAGGCCGGACTAACAAGCAGGGAGCAGGATCTGTTACAGCCCTGCTCAGGGGACACATCTGCCTTTCCTGGTGCAAGCAGCTGCTTGCAGGATGTGAGAGGAGCCTCCCAAGAGGCATCTGGAGTAACCAGGAGCTTCCTGGACTTTTCTTGGTGCACAGATCGAATTTTCTGCCTACCTTTGTGGGTATGAAGAGAACGACAATAGCAGCTCCAGCCACTGGGAACTCCTGTCGTGCTACATTTCTTTCTGACTCAGGACTCAACTTCTTCCTCTTTGGGACCTGCTGCTCACCAATTAGGTCTGAACTCTGGAGAACCTCCTACAGGTTTGGAGAACAAGAAGTCAGCCTGCCTGGGGAGCAGAGGGATCATCCCCAGGGCTACACACACACCCCTTGCACACCTCAGAACACTTTGTGCTCTTCAAACAAGAGACAGCAACCCAAACGGCTCAGGACAATGCAAGTGGGTGCAGGGGGAGGCTGCAATGCTACTGGATCCACCTGGGCTCACGGAGCCTTGGCAGCATTTTCCCTACAACTCACCCAAGCACTTTGCTAATTTTTCGTACAAAACGCTGAGTCTTCCCTGCTGACAGCCCAGATGCTGTCTGAAGACTCCTAAAAAACACTGTTATGGTGAGACCAGACTAAATGTTTGACTGACCCATGACTTATGGAGGACAACACTCCTTGCCAGCAGGCTGGACTGGCCCATGTGACACACTGAGGATTCATCCTGCAGCAGGAATTTTAGCTAAAGAACCTGCAGCTCCGCTCTCAGAAACCTAGACCCCCCCCCTATCTGAGCTGCCCAGCAATGAAAACTACACATCCCAAAGTGCCCTGGTTGGATGCAGAGCTTGGCAGAGCACGGGGCATCGCTGGGCAGTGGAGCAGAGCCCAGCCAGGCTGCGAGCACAGAGAGCTCTGAGTCACCTCCTGCTCAGCAGAGAGGCCCTGCCAGGAGCTCCCACAGCTCTGCCCTCCTTCTGCCAGCTGCCCAGAGCCTGGCCACGTCCTGCACGCACCCACTCTCGCCCAGGTACCAACAGACAGCGTGGAGGCAGGAGAGAAAAGAGCAGAGTTGCAGAGGTGAGGGGACGGGATGACCCAGGCCCCCCACGCCCCAGACTGGAAAGCAGGAATAACAGCAAAGCTGGGAAGAGGCAGAGCTCCAAGCAGCACAGCACAGAGCCTGCCCATGGCCCCCAGCCAGCTCTGGGACTGGGGGAAAAGGAGCTCACAGCAGGCACTGAGCGGGGCCGGGTTAGCTGGTCCCTCCGCCAGCAAAGGCTGCCGTGCTGCGCCGCTTGGCTGGGGCTGCTCAGCTCTCAGCTGACGTGAGAAACCTCATTTCCAGTAAAAACAGACCTCTGGGCTTTCCATGAAGCCTTTCCACTTTCTGACACAAAGCTGAAAGCCAGGCCGCTTTGCCTTTAAAAAAGGAGACATCTCTCCGTTCAAAAAGGTCTTTGGCCAAAAAGCGAGGCTTGTTTTTCTGACAAAATTCGAGATTTCCCACTCCGCTGCTGCAGGGAGGAGAACCCTCCCAGCCCCATTTCCTGAGCTGTTCTAATCACAGCGGCAGTGAGTTCAAGAGAGAAAAATCTTCCCAGAGCAAGTGCCAGCTCCCCCCTCTGCTGCTCGCTCTGAGGCTCAGGGGGAGGCTGAGAGGAGGGCGCCTGCCTTCGGCACCCTGCCCGCCTCTGGATAAAATAACGCACTCCTAAGCGGTGCAGCTGCAGAGGTAGGCATTCCCACTCCTGTAATTACACCACCTTCCTGTGAGATAACCAGGAAAGGCTCTACCTGCTCTTTGGCCTATTGTTTTAGGCTTTTCGGGGAGAAAAGCACAGCTCCACTTGGGAGGCGAGTGTTTGCAGCCTCCCCCAGGCCAGCTTTGCTCAAGGATTCTCCAAAGAGCAAGCTGCCTGCTGCGTGCCACCACGGCACCCCTGGCAGAGGGCACGGCTGCAGCCTGGCTCGGCTCCCCCGCCGCTGGGGCAGGCAGGACGGCTCCACAGCCTGTGGATAAACCAGCTCCTGCAGCCTCGCAGGGAGTGGTGCTCGGCAGACAGAGCTGGGAGAATCATTTCCAGATGCCTCCCTCTGTTCCCCCAGCCCTTCCCTCCGTGTTGACGCGGCCGCGGCAGCCAAAGCAGCTCCTACCGGGCAGCACACGGGATTATCATTCCAGGCACTGCGGGAAAACAAGCGCTTGGAAGCGATTAACTCATGATCTCTCACTTAATTAAACAAAGGGAAAAATGATGTATTTGCTTTTCGGCTCCGAGGTGCCTCCTCTGCGCATGCTGTAGGTCTGGGCCTGCGCAGCTGCTGCAAGGCAGGCCCAGAGCCGGGCGATCTCCCTGCCAGCCCGAGCTCGGTTTGTTTTCACTCAAAGAGGGACATCCCAGATTGCTCTGAAAGTGAAGCATAACCTCCTGCAAGCTTCGAGCTTTGGAGCTCACGCACAGCTACTCCCGTGCTGTCCTCGTGCCGGAGCAAAAGGCAGGGAATAGCAGACGGCAGAGGCAGCCTGGCCCAGGTACATCCCTGGCTCTGTACCACACACATCATCACGTGGCAGCATGACCTGAGCCTGCCCTCCAGCCCCAGACCCCTGGTCATGCTGGTCTAACACAGCACCTTCCTCCTTACTCATTCCTCTCTACCCTTCCCTTTGGGTTTTCGTACTCCAGCTTCTCTGGAGCAGAGCCTGTGACTCTCTCCTTTGTCCGTGCAACACCCAACATATCAGAAAAGCTGCTGACAACTCCCAAACAGATTAAAGAGCCCAAAGTGGGGAGGACCCACAATCCAAGAAAGTTTAGGCAGAGAGGGGCAGACCTGGGGAATGGAGATAAGCCTTTCCTCACGGGGATGTGTCCCGCTCACAAATGAGCTCTCAATGAACTGAGCAGGAGGCAGGTCTTACCCAGACCAGCAAATGAGCCTGCTGCCAAAGACCTGTTACTTTCTATTAGCAATAGATCAAGGATATGATACAGGTGTTTAAAGGGCAGCTGAGAGAGCGGATCAAAGCCCTGTCCTTAGAGAGACATCTTACAGCTGAAATGAGGGCCCAGAAGTGGATGAGAAGAGCTGTGTATAAAACACCATCCTACAGCTGGACACCAGCTTGTTTTGCTTTAGTTTAATCAAGGGATTAAGTCCTTAATCTGAAATAACTGTCTAAGCACAGGTTTTTGTAAAATATCACTGGCATAGATCTAACCGTGCAATTAATTAACAGAGGAGTTCTCTGCGTGATGCAAAGCCTTGGGTACTTCAGAACACCCTTCCCAGCAACAGACCAAGAGAGCATGAGCACGTGGCAGCCATGGTTTCACTGCCCTCACGTGCCCACCTCCTTGAGACCCCCCAGAGTTCTCCTCTTCACTCCTGCACGCCACGGTCCAGCCGGGGATCTCCACGTTCAAAGTGTCATGTTCCTACAGCAGGCTCGGGCAAAGCTTGCTAAATCCTGTTAGATACCACAGACAGAGCCAAGAACTTCCCAGGCCACTTCTACACAAGACGTTGCAGCAGGCTCCCTTTTCTTTGCAGAGCTCTTCTTGCAAATGCACCTTCCCCTCTGCTACCCAACAAAAGAAACTGCTTGAGCTCATTCAGCTTATTATTAGCGACAGCATTTGCTCTGCTCTCAGCTTCAGGCATTGGCATCCACCTGGCAAACCAACCCGAGCAGCAGCACCCCTTCCCATTTGTGCCTGCTGTGTACCAAAGAACAGGGCACTCCAGGCAGATGAAAGATTTGCTTAGACCAGCCAGCTATAAAATACCCTGTGCAAGTTCTCCATCGAACAGGTCAGCTCATTTTAACACATTTAGTCCGAGGCATTAGGCCATAGCCTGCCCCTCGTGTTCAGACACCCATCTGGGGGCATCTTACAACAGATGGGCAGCCGCCTGTGCTCCAAAAAAAAAAATGATAATCCTTCAGCAGACCAGCTGACGAGTGCCAAAAACGATCTCCATGGGGTCACTATTTAGATTATTAGTTCTGTGCCAGCACAGCACACGTTCTGGGCTCACGTTCACAGCTCACCCCTTCCTCTGCGAGGTGCAGGAGCTGCTGGACGGACTCTCGTGGGGACTCCTGGATTCTCCAGATTTTGCCACCTTCATACCTGGGGGTGGGTGCCATGGAGAAACGATCCTGTTTTAGTTAAAGAGCTCCCAGAGTGAATGTGGGAGCTAGGAAACAGTCTAGAGTCCCAGCATCCCATAACAGATGAGCCATGGTTCCTTTTGGCCTTAAAGGACACACTATTACCATGTGCTAATGAAACACAAGTCCTGCTGTGTCAGAGGGGAACAGAAACTGCTCTGAAGCGGAGCTGCCACTCCAGGAGGGGCCAGCAAGAGAAAAGAGTGAGTGCAGAAGGACCTTCCTTGGAGGAGAACATCCCAGCACACCTCTGATATGAGAAAGGAGCCAGCAGCAGCAACCAGATGCCACCTCTGAGGAAGAGGCTGTAAGGAAGGACGAGCCAGAAGGGCAGAGCAGGCAGCCCAGAGATGTCCATGGCTATGCCAGTTCAGCCATGAAGCAGCAGTCTGTGCTCTGCAGGGAGAAGTGCTCCTGGTTAGAGGCACCCAGATTTGCTCCAAGACTCTCCAAGCTCACTGGGTACAGAGACACGTGTGCTCAAGCTCTCCCGCCCCTGAGCAGCCAAGCCTGGGGCAGAGTCAGATGAAACCATTTCCCCTCTATTTTGGGCACAGCACTAAATGCATGCCTCCCGGAAAGCTGAGTAAATCAGTCAGAAATTCACTGCTTTTACTAAACTCCTGAGTTAGAAAGGGGTGAACACAGGCTTTTAAAACTACTCTCTTTATAGCTTTTTTTTTTTTCCAAACAGAAAACAGTCTCACGTGTCCCATTATTTCCATACATATCAAAGGAGGGTGGAGATTTAACTAGCAATTTCTAAAAGATCTTTGTGCACAGAAGGGATGTATGCCAAAACGTGGGTGGTTATAAGCCCAAACACAAAGGAGAATACATCCACAGGCATTTTTCCCCTTGATCCATTAACGGATCTGCATACCAGCCTCCTGAGCATATGAGAGGGACCTTGTTCAAAAGGTAAATGTATTCAGCAAGATGACAACAGACAGCAAACAACCCACATCCTTTAACCACGTTGGAGGCTCAGGGTTTGTGTTGGGAGGCACTGAGATCTGACAGGCAGCCTCGGGGAAGGTCTCCTCCTCCCGGAGGAACCTGCTCAGGAAGCCTCTGCCCCACCCCAGGCAGGCTGCAAAGCTCAAGGCGGACACCTAGCTCAGGTCACCAGAACTTTCCTCCTCTGCACCACCCCACAAACCACCACGGGGCCACAGCACCACATTCCACTGGGGGTGACCATAAGGACCCCACCAAGGACCCCCCTACCACATCCACCAGTGTCCAGGGGGAGCACGTGCCAGCCTTCACCTGGTCCCCGCTCCTTTTCAGCTGAGCCATTTGATCCTATGCAAAAAAAAAAAGGGTCTGGTTGCACCAGCTGGAGCAAGGGTTCATCCTGGGCTTCCCAGCCTGATGGCAGAATGGTAAATTTGAGCAGACAGAAAGACTTTCAGATTCGTCCTGTGCTGCTTTGATCTTGGAAGTTTCAGCTTGGTGTCCAACGATGCAAAAAATGGGATACGTACGAAACCAGCCAGGAGCACTTACCACAAGAAAGGCCCCATTTTTCTGTTAATTTTTTAATGAAAGACCAGGCCAGCCAACAGAGATGAGGCACTCGGTGTGGCAGAGAGGAATTAGCATGGCCAAACCTTCAGAGTCAACAAGGGCACGTCCACTCACTTCTCTGAGCTGCAGCCCCGGTGCCAGGAGTGGTGCAGACAGTACGGAGCATCCCATGGCTAGAGCTGAGCAGCTTGGTCCAGCAGCCTCTCCTTGCTTTATGTTGCTGTTCAGGCAGCAACACGTCTGATCCTGGTGCTGCTACTCCCTTTTTCAGGCCTTGGAGACGTTGAACTCTGCAGGACTGGAACAGGGGGTTCCCTCCTGGGTAGGGAGCCAGGAATGTGAACCAAAGGTGCTCTCATATGAGTGCCCAAGGGTGGGTTCATTTATAGTTTCCACAGAAGACACAACTGTTTGAACAGAGATTTTTTTTCAGCACTTGGGTGCTAAAGGGACCTGTAGCCCCTGTGGTGTGACTTCTACCCACACTCGGCCCCACTGCTCAGGTTTAGGCACACAGCCTGTAGGATGGTTCGAGTTTTGCATGGACAAGTTGCAGACAGGGCTGTGTTTGAGATGGAACCAGAAAATGAGGCTCCATGAGCTGAGTGGCTGTGCCTGTGCTCTGGTATTTAGAGGCAGACAAGCTGGCTGTCATGTTTGAAGTGACCAGTTGCAAGATGCTGACAAGGCTCTCACACTGTGATCTCTTCTGCTTAGCAGGGCATGCCCTCAGGTCCACTGCCCCTGGGGGAAGATGGCAGCAGCATGGCCACAGGGGGTCAAGCTACAGGATGCTGGTTTGCTGCAGATAAGTGCTGACACTCAGCACAGAGTCCTCCTTGGATGCCTGCAGCATCTCACCATGAGCACTCGCTGTCTGGCATTCCCACGTGGTACCAGAACACATGTGGTGATTCCTGGGTGGAGATACCTGGATGCAGCTGGCCTGTGACCCGCATTTAGCCATTGTTTTTATTGCCACAGCGAGCAGCACGTTCACCTGCCCCGGTGCTTTTGGAAAGAAGCTGGGCAAAATGCAAGTTGTCATCCCTTGTTACCCCAGAGGAGGTGCTTTCAAACCGCTTCCATGTGCTCAGGATTATGTGTCTGGACTTTGTCTGCGTTCCAACATCTTACTCATGGCTTTGGCACAGAAATAAAGGAAGAAGATCCCCAATGCTTAAAGGTCTTTGTGATTCCCAGACTCATTTCCTTCCCACCCTGGGAGAAGACATAACCAGGGGATAAAAGAAAGACCCGATTTTCTGCTGAAACCCATCCTCTCTCCTGCCAGCACAGAGGTGCCACCTGAACTTCTCTGCAGGAAGCACCAGGCGAGGTGAAGCCCTTTCTCTCTCCCATTCCCTCCCAGGGAATGAGGGCAGATCCCCAGTCACAAAAGCCACGATGGGACGAGCAAGGTAAAGAGAGCCCAGCCAGGCTCCTGCTTTGCTCACACCACGGGGTTTCCACAGCTGCAAAAGTCACTTCTCGTGGAAGTGGGCTACTTTAGGCATCCCCCAGCTGCCACAACCCTGTGCACTCGTACACACACCACATCAGCCCTAACACTGAAGCCCCAGGAAGAGGAGTCACCTGCCTCAGGCAGAGCAGGGCAGCCAGCAGCTGTCCCTTGCCAGACCTCCATCAGGAGCCAAGGCCTCCAAGTGTCCTGCAGACTGCTGGAGCCAATGGGGAAAGCCTCTTGCAGGCCAGCAGACTGACACACAGTCACTGAGATCCGTATTTTTTGCCTGCAGGGTTTGTTTGATTCCCCAGGACATCAAAACCTCACACAGAACAGCTTGGAGCTGCAGTCACAACTTGGTCGCTCGGAGAAACGCGTCTCCCAAAATGCAGACTGCTCAACACTGAGAACAAACATCTGCCATGGACCACAAGTGTCTGCAGTGTGGCCAGCACCCACTGCTGGGTCTGTGGCAGCTCAACCTCTGGTTCCTGCTCCTTCCAGCTGCTCTGAGCACCTGAGGGGCACATGGTCTCTGCTCAGCAGTGATCCGTGGTCCCTGCACGCCCACAACCCACCACGGCACCTGGACTGGCTGTGGCACTGCTCCACACAAAGGACCCTGCTTCAGACAGCGTTTGCATCACTCATCAGGACAACATGAAGGAGGACCTGAGCCTGGGATGAAGCACTTGGGAATCAGAAAGTCACCTCCAGCTTGCAGGAGCAGGGAGCAGCAGCTGGTCTCTGCCTCAGGCCTCCCAGAGCAGAGTTTCACAAGTGCTGCTCCAGCCCTCATGGCAAAATACAGCCCATAGGACTGCAAGGGATGGCCTCCACCCTGCACAGCCCCAAACAGTGCTTTCCTTTGATTTCAACTTCATAGACTAACCAGCACAGGTCAAAAACTGCCAGGAACACACAAGGCATAGGGGGAAGGAAAGAGGTCTCCTGATGGGGATGGAGAAGTGGAAGAAGTGAGATGCCTGCAGGCCTCCATGGCAGGATGGGAGCAGAGAGCACACCATGGCTCTGACACCAGCACGTGAGGGTAGAGAGCACCACAGAATCCTCTGCAGGGTAGCTGGAGGGTGGCAAAGGGAAAAGACGTGGGTCTGCAAGGTTAGCTCAGGTTGCAGAAGCCACAAGTTGGTCAACGCATCCTTCAATGAAAGCCAAGCTGCTCCAGGCCCAGAAGCTGAACTCTTAAGATAAAAGAGCAAATCACTGCCAGGCACAGCAGCAATGCAAGCTGCTTATGCCCCTCACGGACTTTGTTCCCCCTGCTGTGGGGAAGCAGCCCATGACACAGCAGGTCACCTCCAGGACACTCAGGACTGCAGGGCCCGAGCCTGAGCCCAGGAGTAAACCACGGTCAGAAGCCAGGCTGGTGCCCCCAGTGGGATCTCACCACAGGGCCAGCAATCCCTCCAGCCTCTGCCAGCCCTCCAGGCTGCCAGTTTGCAGGGCAGCATCAGCGTGGCTGGGCAGGGGACAACAGCCCAGCAGCCACTCCCAGGGAGACTGGGTACTCTGCAGCTTGCTGGGCTCACCAGCCTCACCCCTCCCCAGGCAAGGATCTCCACGTGCAGAACCTGGCACTGGAAGGGAAGAGTCCCTGCTGGGCTCCAGGGGCTCTCTGATCCCCCAGATGCCCACCCTGGGCAGGAGAAGCCGATGTTCTCCCCTTCTCCAGGCTCTGCAATGGGGCAGTGCCCGCAGCCCCACAGCAGGACTGGCAAAGAGCGAGGGCAGGAGGAGAGCTCAGCACAGCACCCAGGCAGCCCCAAAGGCAGGGCCCTGCCTGACCTGCTCCATCGCAGCTCCTGCTCCAGCGCTGCACCCTGGCAGGCACCTCTCAGGGGGTCAGTGCCAGCAAGAGCCCCGTGTCCCCGATGCCACCGCTCGGGACTGGCACCAAGGGGAGCCACCCGAGTACCGGGCAGTGCCAAAGGAGACGCTTCCCGCTCCCGGCGTTAGCGCCGTGCGCTGCTCCAGGGAGGCTGCCCCGGGAGCGGCTCCATCCCGCACAGCCCTGCTCGTGCCCAGGGCAAGAGCCCTTCGCAGAGATTTCCTTACCATGTTCCCGGCCTCCTTTATCGCCCCTCACTTCCAGAGACGGCGTTTTTTCTCTTTTTCCTCCATGTGTGCGACGGGGCGTCTCCTCTCCCCTCCGACGTGAACCACCGAAGCACTTTGAGTTCTGGACTGTAATCCAAGCCCTCACCGCCCCCAGCACAGCTCCAACTAATCTAACTCATGACACTACCGGGGCCGAGCAGGGGACCTCGAAGGTTTCTCTGACAGCCAACTCCAGCGCTAGACGGCAGAGGGGCATAGCGGGAGCGGGGTGCCGCTTCCCCCGGCCCTGCGGGGACCTCGGGGACACGGGCAGAGCCAGAGGCGCTGCCGGGCTGTTCCTTACGGCATCGCCGACATCCACGGCCCTCGGAGCGCCGCACAGACCCGCTCAATGCAGGCGCGTCGTGGCAGGGAGCTGCCCTCGCCCGGGAAGATCTGAAGAGCTGCGAGAGGAGAACAAGCCCACGGCAGGCATCCCGAGAAGGTTTCCAGCTTCCCAAAAGAGGTTTCCAGCAAAATGCTCCCCCCACACACACCCCTCGCCGCCACCACCACCACGCCCGCCGCCTCCTCTTGGCTTGTTTTTTTTCTCTTAAGTCCGGAGAAGTTTCTCCACTCCGCGAGATCCCGAGGCAGCGCTGCAGGTTAAGCAAAACGACGAGGAGCACAGAGAGAGCGCTCTGAAATATTGTTTTTCTAACTTCTAGAAGGAAAACAGAGAGCAGTGACCGCTTCAGGCAACAGCAACAAACTGCATTGGGATCGGGAGGGAGATTGTGGAGACCTCACCCCCTCCCAAAGGAGGAAGTAATTTAACACGGCAAGTTTCTCCACCCCTCCATTAATTGTTTAAGATGGCCAGGGGCCAAAAGCAGTGCCCGAACACTGGGGAAGGTCACCAAACAGGCAGGCAGCAGCCTACAGAAGTGACAACGGGAAAGGGCAGAGCCACAGAGGCGGAGAGGGAGGAGAGAGGCAGGTGCCGCGGGGCATCCCAGGATCTGCTGACAAACAAAGGCTTTGTGTAACGGGAAGCAGGGCGGGAAGTGACACACTGGCAAAACCTCGGAGCCCTGGGCACGAGGTGCAGGGCCTGGGACCAGAAACTGCTTCCCCAGACCAAGCGGAGCATGGTTTTGGCAGCCTCACTGGAGGCTGACCCTCCATCAAGGAATCCACAGTACTGGTACTTGGTTGTCCCCACTTCTGGGAGGGGTTACACAAACCAATCCATCCCAAGAGGAGGAGTTACTCATATCTACAGCAGGAGGGGAAACATCTCCTGCATGGACAAGCTGAGCAGAGCAGCACAGGGTACTTGCCTGATGAAGCTGGAGCGACTGCTGCCAACATCTCTGCTGCCTTGGCTCAGGGGGCAGACCCCCACAGCCTTCCCAGCTCTGCTCCACAGAGCCCATGCAGGCTGGTCCAGCTCAAGACCACCTTCGGACACTCCTTTCCCAGACAGGACTGCCAACACTCGGCCCCTAAAACCTCCTTGCACATGATGGCCTCACCAGGGCATGTTTCCAGACCTGACCAGCAACTGAGGGTCTGAGCAGCCCCAAAGCCAGCCCTTCAATCCACCCCTGCTCAGCGTGCTGCTGCGTTTCCTGTGGGCAGCAAGGGTTGCAGTTTGCCCTCCTTAAGGAAAAAGCAGAGTCCTCCTAAAAGGGGCTGTGGCACTGACAGTGCCCAGAGCTGAGCAGCTGCCTCTCTGTCAGCACTTGGCCTGCAAACACCCTGTGCCTGCAGACGCTGCCCCGTGGCCTAAACAGCCAGTCACCTCCCCACATCAGCAGAGCACTGCCTCTGCAGGCAGCAACTGCTGATCCCAAACTGGGTGAAGGAGAGCATCCTGCCACTGCAACAGGTATCAGCAACCCAGCACAGGCACTACCCAGCTGTTGTCATCTGTAACAACTCACTTGAGATCTTGGATCCTGTCTGTGGATGCAGGAGAGCCTTTCTTTCTCCGTCACAGTCATAGCAGGAGGCTGAGGAACGTGGCTCCCAGAGCCTCTGACCACAGCTTTCACCATCTGCACAAGGCTACACTGGCACCGTGGAAGTATATCCCATTTTCCACGACAGCTGAAAGCTCTCCACAGGCTCCCAAGCCAACACCACTCAGGAGGACGCAGGAAGCTGGTGCTGCAGGCATACATTTACAGGGGCAGAGGGGGAACGGGCTGTTGAACGCAGGAGAAGCTTGGAGCCCAACCTCCCACCTCCTCCCATTCCTACACTGCACCCAAAGCTCAGGAGCACCTTCCCCCATATGGATTTCCAGGCTGAGGAGCCCGAGTTCAGCTCCCCCCCATCACAGTTGGAGGCAGTGACGTGATTTCCTGTGCCGTGGCCCAGCACTGAGGGGAACATCTCACTGCTGTTTACTCGTGGTTGCATCCTAATGGACTTTCTTTTTTTTTTTTTTTTTTAATTGCAAAGTGGCCTTTCCCTCTTCTCCTGCATTGTAGAACCGTTTCCCACACAAGCACATGGGGGACAGCTGTAGCCAGCACTCCAGTGGGTGTTAAAAAGCCCCTCTTGACTGGGGCTGACAACAATGCTGAGCTTGTTCCCCAGCACAGTCTCACACTGTGTCCTCGCCCTCGTGCGAGGCCTGCGCTTTCCTCAGGGTGGGTTTGATTGCTGAAGCCGCTGCAAAAGGCTGCTGTCATCCACCCTGGCAGAGATCTGGGTGCTCCAGCTTCCCACCCAGCAGACCCAGGTCTTTTGTATGGGCTGAGGGGGCAATTTTACACTCTGGGAACCTCTTTGGTACCCGCCTTGGGCAGCTGCTGAGTATTGCTAAGCACAGTCTGCCCCAGAGGTGCAACACAGCACAAGGCAGCAGCTGCTGACATCAGGAGGGATGGGGAGCCAAACTTTGAAGGCTGTGGGGCCTCCCCAGGGTTGAAAGAGAAGGAGGCGGGAGAGGGGTCAGTACAAAAACTGTTCTGAAAACTTCAGACCCTCATCTCTTTCCCCTCTGTCCCTCTCCCCTTTTCTTGATCTGGTTTCTGGTGCTGCAGTATTTCTCAAGTGCCTGAAGCAGCACCACAACCCAGAGCCCCACAGGAGCTGGGAGAGAGCGCAGACAGAGGTGGGAGGCAGGGAGAGGACCTCTGCCTTTGAGTCCACACCAGCAGAGTTCTGCTTATTTTCAGTTTTGCAAATCAGGAAATGCTCAATTCTTTTATGAATAGGACTCAGCTATGCTGGAAGAAACACAGGACAGATGTTTTAGATGCCAGATAAGGACATCTCCTGACCTAGGGGAAGTTGTGCAATATGCATGTTAGCGGGATGATTACACTACAGTGGCCAACAGCTCTTAGGAAAATATCACCATGAGCTCCACTTTAATTTAGCCTGGTCACTGGTGCTGTCCTCAGCACAGGGAACTTCCTACGGCCACAGAGACTTCCAAAGGGAAAGGAGAGCCTGGGAGCAGGCTGTGGCAAAGCAGCACTCCAGGACCTACAGCTCCTGCTAACCCACTGAACAGTGGATGCCTCTGGATCTACTTCCAGGCACCTCATCACCAGACTGGGGTTCTCTGGCAGCTCCCGTGTCCACAGAGATGGCAATGCAGATACCCCACGGACTAAGCTGTGCCCTGAGAGTACAGTTTGAAGGAAGGTACATTACAATCCCACCAAGCTATCCACCATGAACCCTCACACAATATCCTCACTTGGAAGGGACCCACCAGGATCAAAGTCCAAGTCCAGCCCTATGGAGGTTGCCTACAAAAGCATGGGAAGCCGCCAAGAAGATTAGACCCAAACAAACACAAGCAGGTTCCCTAAAACCAGTGATAGATTCTGCTGTCTTTCATTCTGCTATTTCTTTCACATGTTGTTGTGAAAGAAAAGCAACAAGAGCTGCAGCAAGCAGAGCTGAAAGCAGCCCTTTGCACCAACAACGCTTCAGGAAAGAAATGGCTCTCTCCCCATTAGGGAGACAAGAGCCAGTTGTGTGCAGTTTAATGACATTTAAACCTTTATTTCAGATCACAAGTAAAGCAGGTCTCGGCTTCACAAAAGCACATCTTGGTTTAACTAATTAATTTGATAATCCGCTATTTGCAATCCTCAGGAGACATTCAGCTTCTAAAGCGAGTAATTACCACTAAGTGGCAACCTCTTTGTGAGGCCCAGTCTGATTAGGGGAAAAAAAGTTTCTTAAGCCAGAAATATAATCACGGTGTGATTTCCCAGAAGGACTGGGAGGAGAGACTGCATAACAACAGCTGGTCACGCTCACCATCTGAAGGAACAGGAGCAACTCAATTACTGGGTCTCCAGCTACAATTCAAGATCTTGTTCGGAGCCACGTGCAACCTTGGCGTGCAGTTACCCATCAGAAGTGTTTTATAGGGACAGAAGGAAGAATGGTCCCACTTGGGGGTCTCAAACACCCACGTGTGCCACAAGGGAAGGGGGGCTGGGGGGAAATAATAAAAATGAAAAAAATATGAAAAATCGCACATCAGACCTGTCGAGGGAGGCGATTCTCCCCCTCTGCCCTCACGAGACCCCACCTGCAGTACTGCAACCCAGCCTGGGGTCCTCAGCACAGGAATGACATGGAGCTGTCAGAGCAGAACCAGAGGAAGCCACGGAGATGATCCAAGGGCTGCAGCACCTCTTCTATGGAGGCAGGCTGAGAGAGTTGGGACCATCCAGCCTGAAGCAGAGAAGGCTTTGGGGAGACCTTAGAGCAGCCTTCTGTACCTAAAGAGGCTTACAGAAAAAGAGAGAGCAAGTTTTTATGCAGGCAGAGAGTGATAGGACAACTGGGAGTGGTTTTAAACTAAAAGAGGAGAGATTTGGATTAGACAGTGGGAAGAAATTCCTTCTCAGAGGGTGGTGAGGCCCTGGCACAGATTGCCCAGAGAAACTGTGGATGCTCCATCCCTGGAAGTGTTCAGGGACAGGTTGGATGGGGCTTGGAGCAACCTGATCTAGTCAGTGGCATCCCTGCCCTTGGCAGGGGGGTCGGAACTTTGGGGTCCCTTCCAGTCCAAACCATTCTGTGATGACTCTGTGTGCAAGCTCCGAGTGTGCAGTCCCACAGGGAAGCCATCCAAGCAGGGGAATGCCAGCCCCAAAGCCTCTCTGCCCAGACATTAGGGCACACTTTGATGACACACAGTGCCCTCCCAGACAAGCCAGCTGGACTCCATGCATGCAGAGCACTTGCTAGTTTAGACTAGCTGCAGGCATCCCCAAGCGCCCGGGGTCTTGGCTCAGTAACAGCCAACACTGATCACTGCCAGAGCCCACAGGACAAAGTCCTGCTCTTGCACACACCCAGGACACCCAGCCCAGGCTGAGCAGCTTTGGGCTCCTTTAGCTTTGGGCTGGGGGGACACAGGTGCCCCCCACACCTCTGCAGACGTGGGCCCAGTTAACAGAGCTTAAATGGTTTAAGAGAAGCTGCTTGTCTGTCTTCGTGGAGTTTAGGCACTGCCAGCCTTTGCTGAGAACAAAGTGCTCTTGGCTTAGAAATCCAGCTCTGGTTTCAGAACTGCTGCTTTAAAACTCACCACCGTCTCTGAAGAAAAGATCAGCTTTCTCTGAAGAGCAGCCCAAAACTGACCTGTCTCTCTCCAGATCCCACGTATTTAATGGCACAAGACAGTCATCTGTTTACCTTCCCTGCTGGCAGTGATGTTGCATGCTATTTAGTCCCCACAGCACATGTTTACTCTGCTCCCTGAGACAGCACGCTCAGCTCCGAGCTGGATGTGCCAGCGGGCACCCACACCCTTCCTGCCCCAGCCCCTCTCCCACAGACACGGAGCACAGGGTCACACACCACTGCCAATGCCGTCCTCAGTCACGCCTGCTCCTCCCTCCAGGGCTGCTTGACAGAACAGGGGCTGTGATAACAGACCCCCCCTCCACGGCTCCACATCAGCAGGAGCCCCCCAGCTCGTGTCCCTGCTCTGTGCCCAGCTCACACCTGAGCAGCCAGCACCCACAAGTGCCCAGCCCACACCAAGAGAAGAAGGGACGGCCCTTGGAGGGTGCCACCGAGCACCAGACGAGGGCTGGGACACACTTCTGAGCTGCAGACCCATCCCTTCTCTTTCCAAAACCAGCCTAAATCCAGCTCTGCCCTTCGAGGAGGAAGGGCTGACTGCTCTGACCAGGGGAGTGGGGATCTCCCCTCTGACCACTGGCTGCAGTCCCTACCCCACCGTTTGCAGAGCCAGGGCCAGCACCCAGGTCCTACCTGGGGTGACAGCCAGGGACTCTGATCCAGGAGCTCTGACCCCCAGAACTGCTAATTCTCCCTGGGTGCACCCTCTGCCAAGCCCCCATCCAGCCCCCCCCAGCCCCTCACAAACCCCACACTTACAGCCAGCACTTGCAGAGCCTGTGCCCAGCAGATCCCAGCTGCTCCTGCAAACCATTCTCCCATGGCAGTGTCTCCAGAGAGAAGGAAAGCTCTCACCTGCCTGCAGTTTGCTCCTCTAGACCAGGCAGGCAGGCAGAGGAGCAGCTGGGTTAGCTCAGCACTCCCTGGGGCAGAGCCATAGCCCCAAGGTGCAGCTCCAGCTGCAGCCAGTGCCATGTGGGCGTTCCCTGGGATCAGCTCTCATGGTGCCTGTCACAGCTGGGCTGTGTTGCCCACTGAACTCCAGCAGTCCCACTGTGGGTCCGCCAGGTGCTTCTCAAACTACCTTAATCCGGCTGGTATTTCCAACAGGAGAATGGCAACCTGCTCAGAGCTGAGTGACAGCGTCCTCTGGTACAGGGCTCTGCTTTGTCCCACTCCAGCCTTGCCCAGCTTGTAGCAAAGGGGAAAGATCTCAAAGATCCATCTCAGCCTCAACAGAGCAGTTTTGCAAGGCTCCAGGCTGTTCAAGTCACTGGTCTTCTCCCCAGGGGAGTCCGGAGCCAACTCTGCTGTCTGCAGCTCAGGAGGTGATGGGAAGGCTCCTCGGATGCCACCGGGAAGGGCTGGTTTGACAGGGGTAGGAGCAGTCTGCCATGGAACATCCGTAGCTGGCAATTAGAGGAGCGAACCTCAGGGAATGCCTCCAGCAAGGATGCCAAGCAGGAACACAGAGCAGACAGGGCACACACAGTGTGTTCCTGGAGGAGGTGGTGTGATGTGGTTCACAGCTCCTACAGCAGGGACCCTTCATTCCCACTGTGGGATGGAAGGAGAGGACCCTGCACCGGGAAGGAGCACATGATGTGGTGCCAAGCTGGGGTGGGCACTTCCCCTCCACAGCACCAGGGCTGGAGAGCTCGGGCAGGAAAGGGTGGGATTCAGTGCCATCAGCAGTAATAACAATGTGCCTGCTGAAGGAGATGAGCAGCTTCCCCTTCAGACAGGCAGGGCAGAGGTCTCCTGCCTCCTGTCATCAACTTCTCCTGGTTCCCTCTCACTTGCCTTTCCTCCATCACCACTGCCAACCTCTCCCTCCTTACAGAGGGATCTCTGCTTCTAAATGGAGTCAGGGTAAGGTAACGACTTCTAGGATTCATATAGGACTGTTGGACCAGGGCCACGAGCCTCCGGACGCTTCCTTCCACCGCAGATCTATGTGCATACAAGCGTGCGCTCTCTGCTTCTTTTTTATTCTGTATAGAACCATAGGACGTTAAGAGGTTGGAATGGACCTTACAGATCACCTAATGCCAATGGGCAGGGAAACCTCCCACTAGACCAGGTGGATCAAAGCCTTATCCAACCCGGCTTCGAACGATGCCAGGGTTGGGGCATCCACAACCTCCCCGGGCAACCTGTGCAAGTGTCTCCCCACCCTCTCAGTAGAACAAAACAAATCAAAACGGAAAAAAACCAACCAAACAAACAAAACCACTAACAAACAAACCCACAAAAACAAACAAAAAACAAACAAAAACAAACAAACAAAAAACACACTTTGGTTTTGGGGTCCTATTTTGCAGCCCCTGCCTGCGTTTGCTGCTGGGCCAGATGAAGGCGCCTCAGGAAGAGCGCGAGCAGCGGGTCCAGCACACAGGGGCAGGCAGCTGCCTGCACATCGCAGGCCGCTCTGCGCACCAAAGGAGAGCAGTAACCACCACATCTGTACTGTTGCTTTCCCTTAACACCGCCGTTTCATGGGGGTTTCGGGGTTTTCGCGCCCCACGCCGCGCCCGGGGCCCCGTGAGGGGGCGCGGCCGCCATCTTGGCGGGCGGGCCTCGCCTGGCGCGGGGCGACACCTGCTGGGC
The DNA here is from genome assembly GCF_003031625.1 of Empidonax traillii. Taxonomy (NCBI): domain Eukaryota; kingdom Metazoa; phylum Chordata; class Aves; order Passeriformes; family Tyrannidae; genus Empidonax; species Empidonax traillii. Next base: position 663,710 of record NW_020955658.1, on the reverse strand, counting down.
AGTGCGGGCGCTCCCGGGCTCCGGCTCCGTGAGGGAACGCGGCCCCGGGCTCCGGCTCCGTGAGGGAGCATCGCCTGCTCCGTGAGGGAGGGAACACTGCCGGGCTCCATCCCCGTCGCGCCCGACCCTCCTCCAAACCCCCCCGCTACACCCCTGCCTGCCCCTCCATCCCCACCGGCCTGGTTGCCTTTGGTTAAGCGACACCCCCCACCACGCGGAGCTGGGTTTCACAGAATCACGGAGTAGACCAGGTTGGAAAAGACCTCCGAGATCATCAAGTCCAGCCCTTGATCCAACCCCAGACCATGGCACTGATGCCACGTCCAGTCTCATCTTAAACACCTCCAGGGATGGAGAATCCACCACTTCCCTGGGCAGCCCATTCCAGTGTGTGATTACTCTCTCTGTAAAAAATTTTCTCCTAATATTCAGCCTAAACCTCCCCTGGCAGAGCTTGAGACCGTGCCCTCTTATCTTCCTGATAGTTGCCTGGTAGAAGAGACCAACCCCCACCTGGCTACAACCTCCTGTCAGGGGGTTGTAGAGTGATGAGGTCTCCCAGCGCTGAGTACAGGGCAAGAATCCCTTCCCTTCTCCTTCTGCCACACTCTTCCTGAGCCAGGCCAGGATCCATTGGCCCCCTGGGCACACTCTGGTTCGTGTTCAGCCTCCTGTCAATCCAAACTCCCAGGTCCCTTTCTGTCAGGTTTGTAGACAAATCCGAGCACACCAAGGTTATCTGCCTGACTTTTTACCCTCTTGGTTGCTCTCCTTCAGTCTGTAATTTCCTGTTTGCTTCTAAAGCTATTTTTACTGAGGGGAAAAAAAAAATAAAAATAAAAAACCCAAGCGTTTATAACAGTCCTGTCTGTTCCCTAGCAGGATAAAGCAAAGAGCAGAGTGAGCCTGGCAGGGGTCACGGATTAACTCTCCGGGAGCAGCCTGTCCCACCTCCTGGCTCCACAGCCCTTCCGTCCCGGCACGTGTGGGTCGTGCTCCTTCACTGCCTTCTCCTACCTGCCAGCCCCTCACTACAACATGGGAAAAATAATACTTATTGACCATCATAGCTGGGTTTGGTTTGGGTTTTTTTCATCTTTGAAAGCCTTTGTCAGCTTTGTCTGTAAATGGAAGAGGGTAGGGACGTCTACTGGAAATATGTGTACCTACACGCACGTATGTGGTAGGCAAGAGGATATCCTGGCTCTGGGAGATGGGACTTTCTAAGAGAGCAGGCAGGATCCAAGCGCCCAGGAGAAATCTGGAGGGGGTGACCCTTGCACAAGTGATGCTCACATCGCCCCAGCACCATGAGCAGGGCTCTCTGAGCCCACAGTTCATCCAGCTGCCTGGGAGAGCCTCAAAGCCCCAAAACTGCCAGGGGAGCCACACATGGTGAGGCCCCGAGTGTGTTCACAGCAAGCTGTGAACTTCCCCCAGCCAACCATGGAGCCAAAGCAAAGCTTTAACTGGCTCTCCAACAGCCTGGGCTTAGCTGGGCTCCAAGAGGCTAAGCTTGTGAGCCAGCAGGGATTGCCCCGCATCGCTGCAAGAGAGGAGAGCACAGATACAGCAGAGCTGCTGCAGAGTCTGGGCTGTGCTGGTACCCCATGGCCTTTCCAAGCCCTTCTTCATGGGCTTCCCACAAGCTTGGGGTGACCTGTGGTCTGATGTAGACCAGACCAACTGGGCTGGTGGGACCTCCCCAGAGTGCCCTCAGCACCCTCCTTCCCCCTCCCTCCCTCCCCAGCTAACACACCCCAAGTTTCATTTACCTTCAGGACAGCCTGGCTGTGTGGCCACAGATGCCACGAGAAGATGAGGTGAGAGGAGCCCAGGTGGCTTCTTCAGGGATCTTCGCCTTCCTGGTGGCTGTGAGGAACAGCTCTGGCTGGCTGCTGGAATGATCACAACTCCTGGATCTGGAGTGCTCGTAAAACCAAAGCCCCCACCGCGTTTCCATCCATCCTGGCTGTTCTGTGGGAGTCCCCAGGAGCAGCTGCTTGATCACACAGTCCAGAGATTTCCCCAGTTTGCTCCTCCAGGGGAAAGCAGGGGGGTCTGAACCACTAAGGGAGGTGTGGGATCACCCCACCCAGCCCCCGCTGACCTGACGATCTCACTGATCTCGTCTGTCCTCAGCCAGTCCACACTGCAGCCTGTTCCCCTGCACAGCCGGGGTGTGGGGGAAGCCTCCTGGCCAGCCCTGCAGCCCAGCGAGTGGCACAGCCCCTGGAGAGGGTCCCCAGCCCCGCGGGGAGCCCGGGGACACTCAGTGCCGGCACACGTCGAGCAGAGCCGGGGGAGCCGAGGGGCTGGCTCCGCACACGCCGGAGGGGTGCAGCGCCGAGCACAAAGGCTCTCCCATCCTGGCCGCGCTGCCCTGGAACGCAGCATGGGAACCACTGCCCAGCGCGAATCTGTTCCTCATTATCCTCCCCGGCTGCCAACTGATCCCAGCTCCGTCACCAGCCGCTCGCTGCTCAGCCCCGGCCAGCTCGCCTCCCGTCAGGCGAGCAACTTCTGCACCGCTTTGCCAGCCCGTGCTGCGGGGCAGACCCGCGCCAGGGCTGGCATCCCCCCTCCGGAGGTACTACTGCAGTGGAAACGAGTTGTTCGCTCCACCAACAGGCAGAGAAGGGTTCCACTGAAAGCAGGGATAGCATATGTACATGTATTTATATGTAGGTAAGCCAGAGGAAAACATCTTTAGGAAGACAAGGCAGAGGGGAGCTGCCTGCAAGGGGGCACACAGAAACACAGCTCTTCTCAGACACACTCAAGAGGCAGCAGGAAGAACCTGCCCCAGGGGAAATGTTTGCTGGGCATAAGGAGAAATTCATTCTGTGCAAGACCTACCCAGCCATGGTGTGGCTCTGGGGCACGGACAGTTGACACCTCTAATGGGAACATCCCAAATCCAGCGGGACAGTGCCCTGAGCTACCTGCTCTGGCTTTACCATCAGCCTTGTATGGAGCTGGGGTTGGACTGCAGACCTCTCAAGCCCCTTCCAGCCTAAAATTTACGTGATGCTCCAGCTTGCTTTTTGCAACAGTGATTTTAAGACTCCTTTGGAAGGCAGCCAACACCGATCCATTGCCCACAGCTCTTCCATCCAACTGATGCCAGAGCTGCCTGACATCCCCTGCTGACTTCACGAGTTTTGGTACCACAGAGAAAGTGGAGGAGCTGAGTATTGGAGAAAGTAAATCCCTGTGGAAAAAAATGTGCAGGTTTAATGGCAGGCTTTGAACAGAAGTCTGCGTGCAAAATGACGGGTCTGTGATAGTCAGCTCTGGGATGGGGTTTACTTACAGTAACAGTCAGAGGGTTGGATGTTCTGGGTTACAGTGACGAGCAGCTCCTCTGGTTGTGCCTTACTCTGTCCCGGAGAAGCAGAGGTTTGGGCACACGTGTTCGTGGTTTGGCCCATTCCTTGTGTTTTTCCACTGAAGCACTTTAGTATTTTTAGGCTGAAAGAGGCTGCTCTGTGCCGTGCTGGAAGGATCAGAGCGGGACGCTGCAAAGTGAAATACAGAGAGTGGAGTACAAGAATAAAAACTAACAAAAACCCTGTGGGGAAGGGTGCAGCAGGAGCCTGCTCATAACAGGGGGTGGGGTCGAGGGTGGGAAGAAGGGGCTCCAAGCTGCTGCCTGGCGGCACGGAAAGCCTGCACACACATTAGCTTCTAGGCTCAGATTTCTGTGGGAGACAGCTCAGATATCCATCAGCATTTCCCAAAGCTGAGGTGTCTACTTTCCCTCCTCTGAGCAACCTGCAGGCTGCAGACCCACCACTTCCAGGAAACAACCTGGTGCACTGCCAGAGTAATCGTGTCTGCAGGAGATGCTGGCGCTGAGGTCCAGCACGCAGAGCACAGCTCAGCCAGCGCTGCTGTTGGTGGGATGCAAGGCAGATGGGGAATGTCAGGAGGAGCAAGAGCTTCCACAGGGGCCAGCACAAAGCTCCCAGGGCCAGGAGCTGGATTTGACCCTGCCAAAAAGGACCTGGGGGCGATGGTAGATGCCAGGTTCAATACAACCCAAACATCCGCCTTGTGAATCAAGCAAACCACACTTACTCTCCTTCTGGAAAAGCGGAACCAGGACATCACAGGAAGAGCAACACCAGCACACACCGACATAGGGAGGCTCCTGTGATCCAGAACACCCTGAAACAGACCCCTCTGAACCCCGTTTTTGGCAAGGAGAGAGGTGGCACAGCCATGGGGAGACGTGGGCTCCCAGCACGCTGCTGCTGTGCCGCAGCCACGGCTCGGGGCACGAGGGCTGGCTGCAAGCAAGCACCTCTCTGGAAAGAATTTCACATTTTCCACAGTCATTATGGAAACCAGGAAATCCATTTAGGCACATCGAGGCTGAGAGGGGGGCTGGGGCCTCGAGTGGAGAGGAATGGAAAAGCACAGGAGGCACAGAACGGAACCAGGATGGGCAGGGGTTCCCAGGCAGCAGAGAGACCAGACTGCAGTGTCTGCTCCAACTCGTTTATTGAACATTACAAAATACTCTGCATATATTTTCACATTATAACAATATTCTTGCAAATAAGATATTAAGTCTTGAGTCATTTGTGGTGCCCGTGGCTACAGAAAACACTGACCCAGCTAGAGATTTAGTATGGCCCAATATCAGAAATCAAAACCAGAATAAGTCATACCTGAAATGCAAAACTATATAAAAACCTTTTAAAAACCTCATTCTCGTCTGGTGGGACTGCCAAAGGGTCTCTGTTGAGCCCTGTCAGCAGTGCCAGGGGTCCCACCAGCTCACTTGCCCCACGCTGGGCTCACCCACCCAGTGCATCCAAGTGTCCCCTTGGCACCCACTGTCTCAGCACACCCACAGAGCTGGAACAGGCAGTTTTTACCCACACTGGGGCATTAACTGTCCCTAAGATGAACATCTCCAACCCTCCTGCACTGCCAGTGCCCAGCCATTGTGCTCCTTTGTGTGCTGAGCAGTTTTTGGGGGCAGTTCTTTGCCCTTGGGGTCACACCAGGAATAATGCACTGTGTGGGTCATTGCCACCAGGTCCCACCACCCCCTCAGGAGGGAGCAGGGGTGGCTGGGAGGCAGGAGGTGGGGACAGACTTTCGAAGATGCACTCAGCTCACACCCATCACCCCCGTTCCTTACATACATTCATACCTGCTGCTGCCTCCGCTCCTCGCACCACGGCCAGCCCTCCCAGACGATGGGCCCCGGGCAACTGGAGGGCCCGGGACGTGGGCAGGATGAATGCCAAGGGTGCTGTGCAGGGCAGCTGCCTCCTAGCAAAGCCAGCAAGCCGAACCCCACAGGTGCTGGGAACACATCCAGGCAGGAGGCGTGAGGCTGGCACAGCAGGCTGGCTGCCAGAGGAGTCCCTGTGCGTACGGGTTCACTAGTCCAGCTCCTGGTGGAGCCAAACCCCAGGAGCGCTGCTCCCAGTCCTGAGAAGGTGGTGGCCTTGCCTCTGTGGTGCCTCCACCACGGGGGGAACGCAGAGCTGCCGTGGCAAGGAGCCCACCTCTGGGCTCCTGGCTGAGCTCCACGCACGCTGTGAGGAACCAGCACTGCGGCCGCCTCGAAGCCGAAGGCTCCGTCACTGGGTGTGGATGGGCTCTCATGCACCGGTCACCACTCCCAGTCCTTTCCCCTGAGGTGTCCTACTCACAGCCAGGCTGAAGATCAGCTCATACTCCTGCCCCTGTGAGCAGCCACAGCCCGTTTTCCAGCACCCCCACACCTCAGGGCAGCACAGCCGTGACAGGACCGGGTCTGGTTGGGATCCCAGCCCTGGGAGGAACATCTCTATCCTCCCAGCTGCTGAGATGTGCAGGGACTAGAGAGGAAGAATAAGGTTTGGGCTCTGTGCCTCCCTGGGTGGACAGGGCTGGTACCTGCTGTCACAGCACAAAGCCAAGTTATCAACCAGGTGCACGAGCAGAGCCTGCCCTGGAGTGCAGCTCCAGGAGTACCGGCTTCTCCTGCCACTCCTGGAGTTTATGGAGACACACACAAGCTTTACAAGGCAAGACAGCAGAGCAGTCAGCAGGTCAGAGCCTGTCTGCAGCCCCCAGCCCCTTCCCCATCCACAGGGTGCCTCAGAGGTGGCTCGCTCTGTTAAACATCAGCCACCTGGGCTCCACGGCGGGTGGCATCCTGCCCTGCTCCTCCGTGGCCATCAAAGGCTGCAGCTCCTGCTGCTCAGGGCCGTCTGGGCTGCTGTCACTCTGCGACCTGCCGCTCCTGGAGACGTGGCTGGGGAACTGGAAGCAGGAGCTCTGCTCTGGGGTCACCTGGCTCGCAGACTGGGGTTGCTCCTCCAGCACAGGGCAGGCGAATCTCCTGTGCTGAGCTCCACTCTCGGTGCCTGGCGGGGAAGCGATGCTCTCCAGGGAGGAGATGCTTTGGTTCCAAGCCTTCTGCATATCCACTGGCACGATTTTGGTGGTCTCCGAGGAGATGTAAACAGCCAGATCAGCCTGGTCTCCTTTCCATGGCAGCTCCTTCTCTGCCAAGGTGGGCGATGGTGGGATGATGCAGGGGCTGGGGCAGACGTCCAGGCTGCCTGTGGGTGCAGCAAGAGGAACAGTGAGAAGGAGCTTGCACAGCTCTCGGTCTCTCCTTAGACCCAAGTCTTTCCTTGGACTCTGCAAACATTGCAGAACCACCCACTACCAAATGGCCACAGAATCCTAGAACATCCTGGGTTGGAAGGGATCATGCAGTCCAGCTCCTGGCCTTTCGCAGGACAACTGCAAGAATCACACCCTGTGCTGGCCCAGGGATGCAGGAAACACCAAGGAGGCTCTGCCATGCCTCCAGAGGACACCCAGTGATTCTCCCACTCATGCTCTGCTGATTTTGGTTTTGCCCAGCCCAAGGCAAATTTGCTCCACAGGTGGAGGAAGGACAAGCTATCCCCTGGCAGCTGCCCTGGAGTGGAGCATCGATGCTTACCATGAGTTGTCTTTCCCTGCAAGACCTCGTCGGTGGCTCGAGCGACAAACACAATCCCTTCATCATCCTCTTTCTCTGTCTCCGAGCTGTCGCTCTCCTCCTCCTCTGAGCTGACCATCACCAGGACAGGAGCTGCAGGCAGATAGAGGGAGTTGGTTTGGAGGATGGGGCACCCTGTGGGGGAAGGACTGCATCCATGGGAGAAGGATGTGGTGCCAGTGCAACCGAGCTGGCAGTGGGCAGGCACAGCGGGTGCTCCCATCCTATCCCTCCAGGTCCCCCTGCCAGGACCTGCCAGCCTCACCTGCAGCTGGCCTTACCTGCCTCCTGCCAGGGGATGTTTCTCTGCGTCTTCCCGTTGGGCGTCTCTTTGGTCAGAGAGATGTTCTTCTGTGAGGGGAGAGGGACTGGCTGGGACCGGCCCTGTGCAAAGCCCTAACCCCAACAAGGTGGCCCTGCAACCCAGGGTGACCCTGGCCATGCAGATTCCCACCCTGGCTACACGGCAGGTGGCAGTCAGTGGTCCCTAGTCCTTATGCTTTGCGTCCCCATGGCCCTACAACAAACTGCTCAGCTGCAATGGCTTCAAAAGCCTCCAAACGAGAGAAGACACCCAAGGCTCAATTTAAGGTGCAGTGTCACACTTCTGAGACTGGATCTGCACCAACATTCAGGCTGCTTTATGCTGAGTGCTCTTAGAAAATGAACCTGGGGCTCCTCCAGGGCTTAAGATCGCTTTGCTCAGGGAAGAGCCACCCCACAGCAGTGCTGGCGTGGTGGGGACACATGGACACGTGACACCTGCACGATCACGCACAGCATCAGCAGAACTGAGATGAGAGGAGCTGCTTTCACTGCAGCACCTCACCTACCCCCCAAAGGACTCTCTGACTGCATCCTGGGGGAAGCCAAATCTCAGAGCTGGGGACAGAGCAGGAATCTGGGGAGCGCTTGCCTTTTTCCTGCCCTTTTCCTTCAGCCTGGCCTTGCTCTTGGAGGAGCAGACGTTGTGCTTCGTGGACTTGAAGGTCTCCAGACGCCTCTTCATGTTCTGCCGGAAGATCTCTTTGTCTTGGCGCTCTTGTTTATCTGGAGAGATGAAGTGACGGCTGTAGCTGGCCTTGTACTGGCCGAGGGAGAGGCAAAGAGACACAGGGTGAGCAGCTGGCCCCGCAGAGCATCCTCCATCCCCGCTGCTCCCGCGGGCGCTGCTCCCCTCGGGGTCAGGGCGGTGCTGCTCACCCTCCGCCGGGGCTTGTAGAGGCTCCCCCGCAGCACGTGGTGCATGGCAGCGTCCTCCTTGTCGCGGCGGCTCCGCACCGTGTCGATCACCTGCAGGTCCAGGCACGCGCCGCTCCCGCTCTCCCTCCTGCGGGGACGCGGAGATGGAGGGATAAGCTCCGTGCCCGCACCGTGCCAGCCCCGGCACAGCCCACCCCCAGGGAAGAGGGCGGCTGGGACGTGCCCCCAGGGGCTCGCGGGGACGCTCGCACTCACAGGAGGTTGGTGACCGACGACTCCGACATGGACGTGCGGCTGGGCATGGAGGGCAGCGCCAGCTTGGCCGCCGAGAGCACGTGGCCACCCTGGGAGGGGGAGGACAAGGCTGGCGTTGGGGCAGCAAGGACCCAGTCCCCACTGCCTGGCCAGAGGGTTCACATGCGACCAAAACTGGGGGATATCTCTCCTGTCAGGGCCATCCTGCCTCCTGCCCCCAACCACATGCCCTTTTACCTGATCGACGAAGCTGATGGCATCACGGATGTTCAGCTTGTAGTAAACATCCCAGATCTCGTCCCGCAGCCTGTAGGCAGATTTCCGCATCAGGAGCTGGCTCAGGTACTTCTTGTCGAACTGTTCCCACCTGTCATGAGATGACGACACGGGCACTTCAGCCCCCACCGTGTGGCACGGCCAGAGCCAGCTGCCCACGCAAGGCTGGGTGTCCGAATCGTGGCAAAGGGAGGCTGGGCACGCAGGACATGGCTGTGCACAGGGACACACTGCCAGGGAAGGCAGGAGGGGATGGGACCTGCTGACCCCTCATCCCTGCCCTAGGGGAAGCCAGAGACCAGCAGGTCTGTGGGAGGCAGTGGGAGTGGGACTGGGGCCATCGTGGCTGCCCTGCTGGAGCATTTCCCCTCCAGGAAACGGGCTTTTTGCATCCTTTTCCTGTCGCCCTGCTGCAGATAAACACTGCCCAGGCAGGAACAGGGCTGTTCCCTCCTCAGTGCCCAGCACAGCTCCATCCATGAGGAGGCACAGGGCCATTGCCACCCCCACAGACACCCCACGGACCCCCAGCAGCTTCAGCCTTGCCAAGCAATGCCAGCTCTACAACACCACCTCCCTGACCTCTCTCTGGGATGCCTTTGGGACTTTGATCTGCTGCACAGCAGCAGCCAGATGGTACCTGTCCAGACTGATGGGACAGACACACAGCCCTCCTGGTCCTGCTGCCCTGCCTACAGCAGGGGGGTCCTCCCGTGGGGACCCTGTGATGTCCCCGTGGCTGGCACATGTCCTCCACCCCCCTGATGGCTGGCAGAGGGTCCTGGCTGAGACACTCACTTGTCCCGCCAGTAGTGGTAGCCGTGGTGCCCCACGATGTCCTCCACTGCTGCCAGGATGTGGTCAAAGGCCTTGAGTGAGGGGAAGAGGGTGAGAGTGGTGGCAAGGCCGGGGGTGCCCCGGGGGTGGCCCTCAGCCAGCCCTGCTGTTGGGGGCAGCTGGGCAGCCTCTGGCACTTGCACCTACGTGCTCGTGCAGCTCCTCATTCAGTGTGGGCTTGTGGTGGTCACTGCGCTTCACCTTCAGCCACGTCACCAGGGGCTTGATGGTGAGGCCCTAGAATGGCAGGAGAAGGCAAGGGAAAGACTGGGAGGGCGAGAGGGTGCACGGCTGGGGCACGGGGAGCAGAAGCAGCATGAAGAGACCGGGGACAGTGGCTGTGCCAGGCACGTGTGTGCCCCTCCCAGCCCGACCCCCTGTGCCATGTCGTAAGCCCCCAACCCCCTTCCCCTCCTCCCTGTGACTCCCCTTCCTGCAGGAACCCCAGAGCCAAAGCCCACCAGCAGCTTTGTAAAGAGAACAGCTTGGCCAGGCACACACCATCACTGCCCTTGGAGCCAGTCCCAGAACAAGAGGCCAGTGGGGAAAAAACATGGGCCGTGACCCCACCATCACGGTGGTCCTGCACACCTGGTGAAGGGTGGGGTGCCAGAAGGCACCGAGGACCAAAGGTCACTTGAAAAGAGATGCCTTTCCCCAAGCACATGTCCCCAGGCCAGCTCTGGGGCAAACAAAGCAGCACCGGAGGGGGGCACGGCGCCCATCCTCACCTGCACGATGACAGTGAAGAACACCACCACGATGGTGGTTGCCACGAAGTAGTCCTTGGCTTTCACCTTCTCCCTGTCCAGCAGGATGACCAGGGCGAAGGCCACGGCCCCGCGGAGGCCGCCATACGACATGACCACCTGGTCGATCCTGTCCAGGGGGATGAGGCGGAAGCGGTTGAGCACGCAGGTCTGGAGGACAACACCTAGGGGAGAAGGAGAGCCTGGGATGGTGGAAGAACACTGCCTGCTCCTGGGGATAGCACAGGAGCCGTGTTTGGCCTTGTGCCCCAGCCTTTCTTGGGGAGAACCCCTTTTTGGCATGAAAGGGGCAAGGTGCTAGCAGACAGACGCACGGCAGGGCAGACTGACCCACGGCTCTGAAGAGCAGGATAAAGAACAGGGTGCCCAGCACCAGTGCTGTGTCCCACGCCCACTTCGAGGTGTCCACAGCCGAGATGCCCAGAAACATGAAGATGATGGTCTCCGAACTGCTGGCCAGCGTCTTCATGGTGTATTTGACGGTGGTGCGGGATTTCTGGGAGATGTTGGCCTCCACGTACTTCTTGCAGCAGATCCCACAGAAGGTGACTCTGCAGAGGGGCAGAAGGAGCTGGCACGGCCCTGCGGCAGGACGAGGAGCGGGTCTGCTCGCCGCCTCTTGCTGCTCAGCACTGCGACCCCGACCTCCTGGGTCCCTTTTTGGGGGAGGGCGCCCCGGCACTCACGCCAGGATGGAGGAGAGCGAGACCATCTCGGCGGCGAGGTACGCGACGTAGGCCAGCAGGAAGACGAAGAGCGGCTCGATGATGCGCACGCGCTTGGTGAAGCGCGTGATCAGGGCCAGCAGGAAGGCGAAGAGCAGCCCCACGGCCGTGCCCCCCAGGCTCACCAGGAAGAAGGAGGCTGTTGGGAGGAGGAGAATCATCTGCACCAAAGGCAAGCAGATCCAGCTCCTGTGCCCCACGGCTAACCGAGCCCCGCCATCCCACCCGGGGTCCCCACCGAGTATCTCATGGAGCATGGAGTTTTGGATGACACCAAAGCATCCCCTGGAGCACCTGTTATGGAGACAGGCTGACAGAGTTGGGTTGTTCAGCCTGGAGAAGAAAAGGCTCCAGGGAGATCTTAGAGTCTCTTCCAGTATCTAAAGGGGCCACAGGAGGACTGCAGGACTTTGGACAAGGGCATGGAGTGACAGGACAAGGGGGAATAGCTTCAAACTGACAGAGAGCAGGATTAGATTGGATATCAGGAAGAAATTCTTCCATTCTTCCCTGTGAGAGTGGGGAAGCCTTGGCACAGGCTGCCCAGATCAGCTGTGGCTGCCCCATCCCTGGGAGTGTCCAAGGCCAGGTTGGCCGGGGCTTGGAGCAACCTGGGCTGGTGGAAGGTGAACCTGCCCATGGCAGGGAGGTTGGAACGAGATGGTCTTTAAGGTCCCTTCCAACTCAAACCATTCTGTGATTCTCTGCTGGTGGCCAGCATGTGTCTGCTGGGACGGAGATGACAGACCTGGGTGCTCAGTTCCCACCCCACAGGACAACAGCACCCATGCTTGCCCCTCTCCACTTCCTCAATGGAGGCAGAGGGGCTGGTGTGGCACATACTCACCTACCCCCTTCACGTAGTCTGTGGCGTGGATGTGTGCTGGGCCCAGCTCCACAAAAGAGTTGAAGACCTTGTACAGCACCTGCAGGCAAGGCAAATCCTTTGAGGAATGCAGGATATCCTGCCTTGAGAAGGGCAGGAGGGACCCTGTGGAAGAGGCATCTCCTGCCCCAAACCCGCCAGTTGACACAGCTCATCTCAGCTGGCAAAGTCCCCCAGGGCCAGGGGAGAGGAAAGACCAAGAGAGCATGGCAGGGGTCTGCCCAGAGCTTGGGGATGTCACCTGCATCCTCTGACCCAGGAGAGTCCAGCACCCTGGATGGCACTGGGCTCCACATCAGGGTCCCCCAAGCTGCAACTCACCACGGTGACAGCATCGTTCAGGAGAGACTCGCCAAACACGATGATGAAGAGGGTCTCATTCACGTGGACCTCCTCAAAGACAGCCAGCACTGCCACGGGGTCCACAGCTGAGATGAGGCTGCCGAAGAGCAGGAAATCCATCAGCCCGGCTTCGACACCTGGATCTGACAGGACAGAAGGACCCAGGTGAGCCAAACCATCCGCCCCTGGGCCCCTCTCACCGGGCTGAAACGAGCCTGCCCCTCATCTGATCCCAGCTGCAGCATCTCAGCTGGGAGTGCAGTGGGATGAGCCCAGTGAGAGCGTTTCTAGACCTTTGGGGTGCTCCTGTAAAGTGAGGCTCAGCACATCCTTGCTGCAACAGGAGGGGAACATGAGGGATGTCCCCCTGGGCACCCAGGTGCATCGCTGCCCCTCTGGCAGGTACCACCAAAAGAGGCTCAGCAACCCCACCTCAGGTCCGGGCATCAAGCAGTTCCTCAGGTCTCAGGAGAGCTCGAAACACAGCCCAGGCCAGCCAGGGCCAGTGGCTCCAGCCAAGGACGGGGAGCACGGCAGCGAGCCAGCAACGCCAGCCAAGGTCAGCGACAAAAATAGCACAGACATGAATCAACCCAGTGCCAAGCAGGGCCCGTTTGTCCTGCACGCTCGACCGTCCTGCCAGAACAGCACTCCCAGGGTGCCAGGACCCCGTCTCTGCTATAACTCCTAGGAATCCACAGCAGGGAGAGCCAGTGGGCTACGAAATCAGGGTGCTTTGCACCTCCAACCTGCTTTGTGTGGTCCAAGCTGGGCAGCCCTGCACACCCACCCATGAGCCCGGCCCGCTGCAGCCCCCAGAGCGCTGTGCCGGTGGCAAAGGAGTTCCAGAGCGTGCCCACCACCGCGTAGGTGAGGATGGCACCGATGTTGTCGAAGAACAGCCGACTGGGCATGAAGTAGCCCGAGTCCAGGACGATGGGGGGCAGGAGGAAGAGGAAGAACATGTTGGGCTCCAGCTGGTACTCGGCTTTCTTCGCCACGGCCAGCACGATGCCCCCCAGGACCAGCCCCAGCAGGATGAGGAGGCAGCTCTCCGGGACAACGGATGTCACCTTCCTTGACAGGTGGAAAACTGGAAAGGAAAGAACAATGAGAGCATCAGCCGTACAGCCACGTGGACAGAGCATCCCAAATCCAGAGACTCCAGGGAAGGGTTGGGTGATGCATGATGGATGGGGGAAGGACAAGGGAGCACCTCAGGAAAGGCTCTGTCCTGGCCATGTGTGTGCACAGAAGACCTTCCAGCTACCTCCCAGCGCTTTGGGATCTCCCTCTCCTCCTCAGCCACTGACTAATAAGCCAAGCAGCCAGGTACTTTGCTCTTCCTGGCCTCTGGTGTCTGCACTTACAGGACTAGAGCAGAAGGTGAGCACGTTCACAGCGTCACGAGCACTACTGGCTGCTGCTCGAGTGAAGAAATCCTGGTTCACCGGGACATGTCACCCCACTTGGAGACAAGGATGCTCAGCCCTGGTGACGGGGTGACCTTGTTTGCATCCGTCTCAGCAAGAGCCAGAGCAGCCAGCAAACCACTGCAGCACAAGCCATGCCAGAGCACAGCCTCCCTCAGCACTGGCTCACCTACCTGCATGCAAAACCCCAGGCAATCAGCAGCTGCAGCTTTAGAGATGCCTGGAATAATCATTTTATTCCGTGCGAGGCTTGGACCAAAGCTTAAGCTACCGTGGAACAGGATGTATTCTGTGCAGCAAGCAGAGGATGCCCTGCTATCCATCCATCAGCAGTGTGGCAGTGAGCCTGCAGCTCAGGCACGAGCCAGCAGGATGCCAGCACAGGGGACCTGCTCCTCCAGGCACCCTGATCTGCAAGGCCAGGGCATCCTGTGGAATCCTGACTCAGTCCAGCTTCCAGGCAGGCAACCCCCAACCCTCTGGAGACAGCACAGGGTGCTGTATTTTTGCTGCCCCAAAAAGAGCAGTGCTTGGGGAAAGGCTGTCAAGGGTCACAGCAGGTTTGCCCCCACACTGTTGAGTTCTGCCATCACTTGTGACATTCAGCCCAGCTCTGTAGCATGACTTGGCCATCAGAAGAAGAAATCTTCTCCTGGGGAGGGGGTTCCTCCAGGCACTTCCAGAGCTACCCCTGTCCTTGCACACCCAGCAGGTACCACGGATGTCAGGGCAGGCTCTGAGCCGTCACTTGGCTGCAAGCCCAGCCCTGCTGCCAACCCAAAACCCAGTCCCTAAAGCCCTTTAGAGGGATTAAAGGTGCCCATTCCTTGTGCCAAGTCATCCCTCCAGAGGAACAGCTGTGCTGTGGTCATACATCAACCCCAGGTCACTTGGCTGCTTCCCTCCTTCAGAAACCCCATGGACAGACCATAAGGTCTGCCCCGCCCAGGGTCCCGTCTCCAGTGGCACAGACCTGGAGAGGAGCCCAGGAACAGCCAGTGCTTCATCAGTAGGTTTCCATGTCTCTCTATGCCCTTGTCATTCTCCTCTGAACCTGTCCCAGTCTTGCTCTATCCTTTCTGAGACAGATCCCAGCATCCCTGAGATGCTGACACCCCGGGAACTGAGATCACAGCCTCCTGATGTTCTCCCTTCCTCCTCTCCTAACACCTCTTGGGTGATTTGCTTTCCTTCACCGCAGCTGAGCTCTGAATTAGAGGAGAGAATTTAATGCCAAAGATCTGGTTCCAAACCAGAGACAACACCTTTGAGCCCCCCACTCAATGTGCAGGCTAAGGGCCTCTTTTCCTCTCGTTGAGGACCTCGAGAGGTTGCTCCTTGGCACAGTAAGCCCTATCCATGCCATCCTGGCCAGCCCTGGCACTGCTCCCCTGCCAAAACACGCTGGAAATGCTGCTGCAGCCAGCCAAGGGCAGAGCACTGAGGGATGGTGTGATCTGCAGCTCCATCACCAACCACCTCCAGGGGAAAGAGCCTCTGCCATAACTGAGCCACAGGGCCTGGGACATCCCCCCTCAGCTCCAGCCACCTCCACTCGAGGCTACGGGCTGTGACACAGCCCCTAAGGCCGTGGTGACATGGACACTGCAGCCTTCCAAACAGACCCCCGGGCTGGAGAAGGGCTGGCTGAGCTTCATCCAAGCCAAATTCCTGCTGAATGACCACACAAGCTGCTGCAGAGCCCCGTTCACCCCACACGAGCTGCCTCTGCTGGCAGATGAATGGTGCTCGCTCAGCGCCCGCAGCAGGCTGTGGAACCGCTTCCCGCCCACGGCAACAGAGCTCTGAAGTTTTCAAGAAGGGAACGAGGCGTCCAGCCCCTTTTCTGCATGCTCAGGAACGTTGCCAAGATCCCTGTTCCCTGCTTTCGGCAACCCATCTGCATTCCCCGGGCTGTGGGGGGACGTCCTGGCTGGCTGGAGAGCCCCAGGGATGCTGTGGGGACAGGGGTCCTGGCTGCCACCCCTCATGGAAGTGGTCAAGGCCAGGATGGACAGGGCTTTGAGCAATCAGGCCTAGTGGAAGGTGTCCCTGCCCATGGCAGGAGTTTGGGACTAGGTGAACTTTAAGGTCCTTTCCAACCCGAGCCATTCTTAGTTCTGCGATCGCTTCCTGCGAGCCAAAAACTTGGACAAAGAAAGGAGCAGCATCCCTGGGAAAGACCCTGCTTGTCCAAAATGCCCTGGCTGGTGAGGAAAGCTGCCAGCCTCCCAAGCAAACGGCAGCACACGAGCTCCCCTGAGTCGCAGGGAGCTGCCAGTGGGGACGGGCAGAACGAGCTCTAATTTTACACACGCTAGTCAAGCATTTCAGCACTAAAGGTTCCCACAGCAACAGTAACTTAGCCACATGTGAGTTAACTTCAGAGCCTAATCCATACTCAGGCATCCATAATGCAGGATTTGCCATCAGGAGGACTTGGGGCCAAAACCCGCTTTGCTCCTCTGGAGCTTGGGAAATGGCAAAACACCTAAACCGAGATGGGAGCGGCTGGGGACAGAGGTGATGGTGCCAGGAGAGAGGGCTGCAACCCACGAGGGTGCTGCTGGGTGGAAAAACATCTGTCTGCTGATGAACCCCTGCCCATGGGGCAGCTGTGGGTAAGGAGCACGTCTGGGGCAATGCTCCTCACTTCTCTCTTCCCCACATCTCGTGCTCTGACCAAGGACGGAAAAGGCAGCAGAGCCCAGATGATGCCTCCCTGTGCAGGAAGGCAACACCCAAGCCAGTTTTTCCCCGCCCCGGGTGTTTGCTGGCTCGGGGCACCCCAGCATCGTGACTGCCTCCGAGAACAGAGCCCACAGTGTCATTTCCCCATCGCCCAGGCGTGGGGCCACTTCCTCCCCTGCAATCACAGGGCTGTGAGCTGGCAGCCCAGTGCCACAACCACAACGGCTCCCCTGCGCCAGCCTACGCCCAGTGTCCACGGGCACCACAGCTGGCACTGCCCTCTGCACTCCCCCAAATCCTCCACCCCTGGTCCATCTCCTCTGAGGGCTCCTGTGCACCCCAAGGACTGCACATGCCACCTCTGAGGACACCCATGCTCAGGCTCTGAGTATCCATCAGACACGTTAAGCCTGACAGCCCAAAGCCACCAATCATCTGGGTTGTGTCTCCCACGTGAAGAGAGAGAGTGACCATCGGCTTTCCTAAGGCCTGGAAGAGTGTGGCAGGTCTGGGGGCTTGGGAATGATCCCAGCCCAGGTCCCCTTGCACCCGCTGGGGCAAAGTCCAGGGTGATGAGAGGGAAACCTGCACAGGGAGCAGCTCCAGGGAGAGGTTTGAGAGAAGAAAATAAGAGTCAGGGAAGGGAATTGTCTCTCCGATCTTCTGCAGGTAGGAGGGACTCGCTCAGCAGCTGGAGGTGGCACAGCTACAGCAGAGGGCTGTATTTTTAAGCTTACAACGCCCTTTAATTCATTCCTCGCGATGCTTCAGGTCTCCCTTGCGAGAAGGCAAGGAAGGAGAGGAGTGTGAGGTCCCCGATGATGCTTGGGACAGGCAGAGGCCAGCTGGTGGCCACAGCTGTAGCTGTCCCCTGTGCACCGAGCGCTGCTGCAGGTCCCTGGCTGCTCGGAGACTCCCCTGCCTAACTCTGAACCCGCCGGTTCCAAACTAAGAGGGTGCTCTCACCCCCACCACGGGGGCTGTGCCCGCAGCGGGGTCCCCGAGGGGGAAACCTGCCTCAAGGTCACGGTCTCGTCCTCCGGGCCCAGCACTGCAGGGGACCAGCCCCTGGGGACCCTGCTTGGCACCCACGCGCGGCTGTCCCCTCCCCAGCGCCCCGGGTGCCGGTGGGGGAGCCCAGCCCTGCGCAGCTCACACACATCCTCCCCGCGCCTTCCCACGCAGCCTCTGCCGGCAGAGCCTCCCCCGGCTGCGTGGTCCTGTGCCGGGGAGCACGAGAGCCCGAGGCCACGCCGATCCCTAGTGACCCACTGGAGGGGACTGCAGGCACGGAGCCGTCCGCAGGCTGCTGGGGACACATCCTGCCTGCACCAAGCCCTTCCCGGGGCTGGGCCGGGGTGGTGGTGGGGAATCAATGGCTTCCAGACCTGCCAATGGCATGTGCCGTTCCAGCCTTTGGGAACACGGGACATCCTTTGGGGCATCTCTTCCCTCCTCTGCGCCCACCCGTCCATCCGTTGTAGGGCAAACAGCCTCGGGCCCCCCCACCTCGTCCTTCGGGTGGTACCTTCGCCCCGTCCCCGCACATCACCCCACGGCAGGGCACGGAGGATGCGGCGCGGCGTGGGGCTGTCCCCGACCCCCGCGGCCCCGCTGCGGGTGGTGACCAGCCGGCTTTGTCCCCGTGACCCGGTGTGCGGTGACACGTCTCGTCCCGGGTGCCCCCGGGCCCGCCGGCGATGCCGCATATCCCCCCCCCCGCCTTCCCCGGGGGCTGGGCACGGGGGACCGGGGCGCGGAGAGACACGGGGGGACACTCACCGATCTTGGCCAGGCTGGCCACCAGGATCCAGGCGGCCACCAGGCAGGGCGCCTGCACCTCCTGCCACTGCCAGCGCAGCAGCTCAGCTCCCGCCGGGGCGGCGGGGCCGGGGGAGGCCGCCGGGGGCTGCATGGCCCCGCCGCTCCCCGCCGCTCCCCTCCGCTCCGCCGCGGTCCCGGCCCCCGCCCGCGTCACGCGCACGTGGGGCCGCGCCGGGACGGCCCCCGCGCCCCGCCCCGCCCGGGACCGGCCCGCCCCGCACCCCCGGTACTGCCCCCGCTACTGTCCCGGAGCCTCCGGTACTGCCCCAGGGCTCAGCACCTCCCCCAGGCCCCAACACCACCCCGCTCACCCCTTGTACCCCCCTCCATCCCGGCTCACCTGCACCCTCCTAGAGCCCCTACCCTGCCCTGCGCTAACCCCCTTGGCCCATGCCAGCCCCCTGTCCCCATCTCAGTTCCCCCTGCAACTGCCCCAGTGCCACCTGCGTTTTCCTGGTGCCCCCACGCTGCCCCCTACCCCGTGCCAGTCCCCTGGCACCTGCCCAGTGCCCTTTGCATCGCCTTGGTCTCCTGTGCCCTCCCCCGGTGTCCTTGCTCTGTCTGAGTCCTCCCACGCTCACTCAGCCCTACTGCATCCACCAAATTCCCAATTTCCCCCCACACCTGATCCCACTCCCAGCCAGCTCCTCCCCAGCTGAGACCACCCACCCCTGCCCCAGACTGCCTGAGCACCCAGGGGGGCACCCAACATTCCTGTCTCCCCCTCACCTCCTCAGCCCCTCTCAGATGTCCCTAAAAGCTCCTGCTTGGTGACTGGGCCATCTCCCCCTTCTCCAAGAGGTTCCCCATCTCTCACATCCCTTACTGGAGGCTCCCAGCTCCAGGGCCCCATGTCCTGGGCAGGCTGGGGAAGGGGGGCTGGAGCCAGGAGCAGGGGGAAAGCTCCCTGCCCACCACTCCATCACATCTGACCATCCTCACTGCCCAGGTAATCTGTCAAAAAGAAAGTAAAACGGTTCTTGCACAAGCGTTGCCTTGTGGGATTGTCCTCTGTGTGCCCAGAGACGCTTCGTAGAGTCCTGGAATCGTTTAAGTGGGAAAAGCCCTCTAAGATCATCACGTCAAACTGCTACCCCAGCACTGCCAGTTTCACCACTAAACCATGTCCCCAAGTGCCACAGCTACACGTCTTTTAAACACCTCCACAGCCCTGGGCAGCCTGTTCCAGGGTTGGACGATGCTTTCCATGAAGAAATTTTTCCTAATATTTAACCCAAACCTCCCCTGGTGCAACTCGAGACCATTTTCCTTTGTGCTGTCTCTTGTTACCTGGGAGAAGAGCCCAACCCCCCACCTTGCCACAGCCTCCTTTCAGGGACCCCAGGCAGTTGTGGACTAATGCTGACTCCAAGAGCAATGACACCTTCTCATGTCAACCGTCCCATCCCTGGCACATCCATGTTTCCCTCCTGGGTCTCCTTTGCATCCTCATTTCCAAGCCTGCCATAGCCTTGGCAATTAACACAACGTGGTCCATCGTTACCATTGACACTTGGATGTATAACACCCTCGTTAGCATCAACACAGTCCTTGGAGGCCCCGAGCTGCACCACGGCACCCAGGACTCCGGGCCGCTCATCCCGTGCCAGCTCCTCCCTGCCCGGCACGGGGAGGTGCAGCCCAGGCGCCCACCCGTGCTCCGGTTCACCCGGGGCAAGCAGCCCTACCAGCCCCCAGGCCCTGGAGCATCCTGGGGTCTGGATCATCCCAGTGGAGCCCTCCAGTGCCTGGAGTACCCCTGGGGCAGGAGCATGGCGGGGACTGGAGCATCCCGCAGCCTGGAGCATCCCTGCTGCCGGAGCAGCCCCTGGAGCATCCCGGCGGGATGCCCGCGGGAGGGCGCGCCGAGCAGCGATTCTGCTGGCGGGACGGGGCGGGCCAGAGGGCAGGGCCGTGTCCGTGTCCGCCCCGCCGTGCCCGGGAGCGGCGGCGCTCGGGGCCGCGCCGGCGGCGGGGCCGTGGCCATGGGGGAGCCGGCGGAGGCGACGGTGCCCTGCCGGGTGCAGTACCTGGAGGATGCGGATCCCTTCGGCTGCGGCAGCTTCCCGGAGCCCCGGCGAGCCCCGGTTTATGCCGTGGAGGAGGCGCTGGCCCTCGGGGCGCAGCTGCCCGCGCTGCACCGCCTGCTCGGGGCCCCGCTGCCGGTGAGGGGGAGCGGGGCTCGCGGGGGAAAGCACCGGGCGGGTACCGGACGGGGGCAGGGGGGATTGCCGGCCAGAGGGGGCCGGGGAGGCGAGGGATGGGGCGGTATATCCCGGGCAGCGATTCCGGTGTGAGTCACGGCGAGATGCCGGAGCCCCCGCGGGAGATGCCAGGTCTCGGCCGGCCCCGGATGAGTCGGCAGGGAGGAAGAGGTTGTGCTTGCTCAGAGCAGGCAGGAACCCAGGCAGGGGAAGGCAAGCGTCCAACCCCGTGTGGTCGGGGCAGAGCCAGGCAGGGTGCTCCCACCCCGGCATCCCACTTCCACGCCGGCCACCAGGAGCAGAGCTGAACCTCGACGGGACCACGACAGCTCCCTAACCCCGGGGACCCGTCCAGCGTTCCCACTCACTGGGGCAGCTGGGCCTTGGGGAGGTGACAGAGGGGCCGGAGAGGCTCCTTGTCAGCCCCTCGTCTGCCCCTCGTCTCTCCCCGATCTCGAGGCACCTTTGCCGCCAGAAAGCAGCGCGGAAATTCATGCTGAGCAATTTCCTCCAGCCGGGAGGAAGGCAGAAGGACGAAGGTGAAGCGAGGCATTGTGTCTCGCTTCTGTGTCCTCAGGCCTGACTCAGGCTGGTAACACGGGGCTGGGAAGTGGAGGAGACAGGGGAGACTTCCCTGTTGGCGTGATGCATCCTTCTCAGGATGGGGCAGGCTTGTTTTGCTCCTCAGGAACACGGGACCCAGCAGAGCTTTGGCAAGGGCTGAGCATCTGTCTTGCAGCACGGCAGGAGTGCAGGGAAGGGAGGCAGGAACCCAGGCAGGATCCCAGCCTGTCTGGGGGAGTGTGGAGTCAGGGCCGGAGAGGAGAGATGGGACAGCAGTAGGAGGAGATCAGCTTGGTGTGCCTGGCACTGAGCTTGCTGGCCTGCCAGGGGAGAGCGGATCGCTGTGAGACCTTTGTGTGCACCAAAAAAAACCCTCCCCTTTATCCCCCCCTTTAATTTTTCTTGGAGCAAAGCAGCAGCGTCTCGTGTCGCCGTCATGGCATTTTTAGGCGATTTTTAGGCGGTGACTAAACGGGGTTTGTTTGGGAACAAACAGCCCCGGGACATGACGAATGGAGCAAACTCAAGTTTCAGGCGTGTGCTCTGCTCCCCGGGCAGGAGCTGGCTGTAACGGGATCGCCGTGCTGCCATGGTGCCACGGGGAGGGGACGGGACGCAGAGTTCCCGAGGGCACGAGCCTTGCAGGGAGCTCCTGTGCCCAGCAGAGGTGTGTTGATCCCGGGATTTCAGCTTCTCTGCCTTAAGCCGAGCTTTGGATTGTTTTTTTTTTCCTGTAGTTTCCTTGCAGAGCCCCACGACCCTTGCTGAAATCACAGGTGAGCTGGTAGGACCCTGTGCTGGGTTTATAAACCAGATTCCGGAGTTATGTAGATTCTACAGGTTACAAACCATGCTGCCTTTACCACACCAAGTTTTCTGAGCCAGCGAGGGCTGCAGGATGTCCCACCTGACAAACTGGGATGCTGGCTGGGGATTGCATGAGCCGGTGCCTTCACTGGGAGCCTCCTGCAGTGGGATTTACACCCTGTGGAGTGAGGTCAGCCTCCCAAAGCACCCAGTTAAGTCCAAAGGCAGAGCTGCAGCCGTGCAGATGTTGTCACCGTGGTACAACCAGCTGAAACCTCCCCTGGTGCCCTTTGTGCCAGGTAGTGCTCGGCTCCATTAGTCGCCACCCTAAAATTAGTAAATGAACAGTTGGATTTTTCCCAAGGAACTGGCTGTAAAAAAATTGAGCTGGGGATGCCTGGTGCCAGGTTTGTCCTGCTGGGCAGCGTGCCTGGACCTGCAGAGCACGATGAAGAGGATGAAGCAGCTGGGAGGGAGCTGAGTAGGGGTCCCTGTATTGCCGTCATGGGATTGAGCTACAAGCACCCAGGGGATGAGCTGCCATGGGGGAGCAGCCGGCTCCTGCCCTCCCTGGGCACAGCAGAGCTGCACCCTGCGCTGGGAACAGCCTAGAGACGATGAGCAAGAGGTTTGAACAGCCTGTCCTGCCCCATGACACCCTCAGTGCTTCCTCTCCCCGAGCACGACCCGTCTCTGATGACTTTTTCATGTTCTCCGGAAAGTGTGTTTGTGCTTGGAAATACCTTCCAGCTTTGTTTGCTGCTGCTGCATTGTTTGCCTCCAGGCTGATACTATCTTCTCCTGCTTTCCAGCATTTTTCAGTACCCCAGGGTGATGCTCGTGTGGGGTGTGGGTGTTTTCTGAACCCACAGGTTTCGACAGGGCAGGTTTTTTTGGCCGGCCTCCTTTCAGTCCCCAAAGGCCTCTGTACTCCCTTGCCCCCAGCACTATCTCACCTCCGAATCTGGGGATTTTTCCAAACAATTGCAAAACCCAAGAGGCTGGAGTTTTTGCTTTCTTCTTCCTCCCCTGGAAACCTGGGAAGAGCAAACAGCTCACTGGCCTCTGTGCCATAAGCTGACCGAGAACTCCTGTGCTCGACAGAGGAGCTGCTGGTGAAGTGCACAAGCTCCATCCCACAGCCCCGTTGCCCTCCATTTCCCAACGGGCTCGGGGGGGGCTTTACTGAGGGTCTTTGCCCCACTTAACCTCTGGAAGGCACAGAAGCATGAGATGGGGTCCTCAGTGGCGCTGAGTGTCGCACACTCAGAGCTAAGTGTTGGTGCTGCCATGGTTTTCCCAGGACGCCGGCTGCTCCCTGGAACTGGGGTCCTCACGCTGCCTCAGGCCTGTTGATGAGTAATGAGGGATCTGTTAATGAGCAATGGCTGGAGGACCTTCAAGAGGGACACACGTGTGAAGTTCTGGGCCAACTCGCAGTGACCTCCAGAGATCCCTCCTGGCTTGGGTGTTATCGCCCGCCCCCGGTGATGAGGCAGTGGCAGTGTTCCCATCCACTTGCTGCCGTCCATCATGCAGGGCTGGGCAGGAGGCAGCACCTGAGTGCCCTGGAGTGACACCCCTCTCAGCCCTGAAACCGAATTGTGGGGTGGGGGTTGCTCCCGTGGCTCTATAAACCCTCAGACCCTGTGTGTTTTGGGAGGGTGAGCAGAGGCTGGTGATGCCAAGGGCTTTCTGACCTGCTGGTGCCTTGTGTTCAACTGCTGCCTATGTTTGTTTATACTATATTATATAATTAGACTATTTTTTTCTGTCATTTCCCCATAGCCTTTCTAGGAGAGCTGCAGCAGTGCTGGGAAATTGTGGTTGCCGCAAAAAGAAAGTGTTAGAAAGCGAGTAAAAGTGTTTCCTTTGCTGTCAGATAAAGAGGATATTCACTGCCTGGCCTTGGAGCATATTCCCTTATAGGGATGCCATGATAGGAGTGAGCAGGGAGATGTGATGCTGTGAGTGCAACTCTTCCTGTGAGGCAGGAAGAGTTCAGCTGTGAGTGGAGGATGTTTCCATACTGGAGGTGGAGATGCCTCCATCACCCCGCCATAGAGTCCTGGAATGGGTTGGCCTGGAAGGGTCCTTAAAGGGATCATCTAGTTCCATCCCCCTGCAGTGGGCAGGGACCTTCCACTCGACCGTGTTGCTCCAAGTCCTGTCCAGTCTGGCCTTGAACACTTCCAGGGATGGGACATTCAACAGAGGAACCTTTTCCGGGTCATGGGATCCTTGTGCCCCATCGGGGCTGGCACCAGCATCTTGTCCTCAGCAGGACCCCAGTGCGGTGGGTGAGGCCCATCCACGCTGCTGCAGGATGGCTGGGACTCCCAGGATGTGTGAGCGTGGGACTCTCTCCTCTCCCAGCTCTGCTTTGCCCTCAAGTCCCCATTGCCCTCAAATCCTGGCTCATTTTATAACAGCTTTCCAGGCAGGAGGCAGATGGATCAGAGCCACCCCCCCACCCTGGGAGCCGTCAGTAACCCGTGACCCCAACGTGCCGTCCCCAGCAGGACGACCCCGCGGCCCCAGCTCGGATCCTGCAGGGCATAAACCCCTCGCCCCGATAACCAGAGCGACCCCTGGCCTGGCAGGCCATGATTTTTGGCAGGGCAGCAGGAGCCTGGGACGGGCTGTCTCCATCCCCAGGGGATGGTGATTGCCAGGGGGGGGGTCACAGCCGAGCCCAGGCCCAGCGCTCGGAGCATCCCCAGCGGGAAGCGCTGCCAAACTCACACGGGAAACGCGCGGGGTCGGCTCCCAGGGGCTCAGCCTCCCCCTCCAGCTGGGACGTGTCACCCCCCCTGCAGGGGCTGGGGATGTTAACTGGGGCTGACTGGCAGCCCAGAGAAGGCAAAGCTTTTGTGCTGGAGCTGATTTGCTCCTCGCTGTGTTGGAGTGCCTGGGTGGACGCGGGGATGCCTAAGAGGGTGCCCGGGAGGATTCAGGGATGCCTGTGAGGATGCCACGATGTTTGTAGGGATACAAGGGTGGCTGGGAGGATGCAGGGGTGACCAGAAGGACACTCAGGAGGATGTGGGATTGCCTGGGTGGCTGCAGGGATGCAGGAGAGCCTGTCCCTGTGAAGGAATTGAAGTTTTCCCCGGCGAGCGAATCCTGAGTGGGGTCACTGTGGGGCAGCCAGGAGCACCTGGCCGGTGCCAGCAGGTGTTTGTGCACGTTGCCATGGCTGGCTGGAGTGGCTGGTGACCACGGGAGGTGGAGCAGGATACTGAAAAACATCAGCCCTGCCAAATTGCCCGTTATCCCGAGGCGTGGTCAGCGTTAGTTACTCAGTGCACATGGCATTTTCACTTTGCCCTCTGGTATTAACGTCACACTCGCACTGAATTCACAGGTGTGAGCTCTTGCACAGTCTCGGGTCTTCAGGAGATGGGAATGTCATGGAAAGAAACCCCAGGGAGATGCAGGAGCCATACCCAGCACTGCTGGGGCTGTCCAAGGCCACAGTGGGGAAAGGCATTGGTGGGAAAGACAAAGGAGCTGTGACTGTTTCCATCTGAGCTCCTCAGGGCTGTGCTTGGAGCTTTTTGCAGTTTGAGGCTGAAATTTGAGTGGGCTTTTGGATGGATGGTGGGTCCCTACTTGTCTCCCCCACTGGTGTTTGTGTCACTTGCTCTTTTTTTTTGCAGCAGGAACAGCATTAATAATGGGATTTTATTCCCAGACAGCTCCTGCTCTGCAGGTCTTTGCAAATGCTTTAGGAACAGGTCGAGATGTGCTGGGGAGGCAAAGTGCTGGCACTGCCCTCCCTCTGCTCCTACTCACCCACTGAGGGCAAATTGCCCTGTCCCAGGAGACCTGCCTGGGTGCTGTGGGGTGCTGCTGGCTCCCAGGGGGCTCAGGGGCTCTGTGGGTGCCGTGCCCGCTGGCAGGGGCGTGCCGTGGGTGCTGTAAATGGACTTTCTGGGAAGATGCCCTCGCTCCAGCCTTGCCTTCTTTTCCCCATCCCAGTGGAAGATGCCACGTGGCTTTGGGCTGAGTCAGAGGGTGTGTCAGCCAGGGGACATCTCTGTGGGGCTTGCCCTGGTTTGGGGTGTCCCTGGCTGGGCTGGGTGCCTTGGCAGACTCAGTTCCCGCAGGCAGAGGCGATTCCTCAGCCCTGGAAGGGCGTGGATCCTGCCCCAGTCACGCCCCTGCTGACTAAGGGGAGCCCCAGGGAGCAGATCAGCCTCTTGCTGATCCCACCTAAAGGATTGCCAAGGAGCCCTGCAGCTCCTGCAGGGACCACCTTCGCTCAGGCTTTCCATGTTTCTCCTCAGTTCCCAGGCTGGGGTGAAGGGTGCTGGGGCATCTCCCTGCATGGCCAACGCTTGGGGACAGGTGGGACCTGCCACCCTGCTCCAAGATGTGTCTGCCTCCTGGGTTTGGTGCAGGTGGGAGGGTGACCTGGGAATGCCCTGGGGACCAGGAAAGCCCGTGGTGGGCCCAGAGGCTCATCCTGTCTGTCTGTCTGCATCCCCAGCTGGAGGACTGCACGCTGCAGGTCTCGCCCTCTGGACACTACCTGGACCTCGACTTGTCCCTGCTGGAGCAGAAGGATGACCTGGAGGGTTTCTACGAGGAGGTCAGGTGAGGCACGTGGGGTGCCCGAGCCCTCTGGGGACAGGACACGGGTGTGTGCATGACCCCCAGGGGCCAGGGGGCTGTGGTGGTCCCACTGCAGGTGCTCACCCCGTGTTCTCCTCCACCCCAGGAAGGGCAGACGGCCCACCCTGATCCTGCGCACGCAGCTCTCCGTCCGAGTCCACGCCATCATCGGTGAGCTGGGGCTGCCCCCTCCTCCAGGCTGGTGTGTCCAGGGGCTCGTCCACCCTGCGTGGTGTGGCTTGGCCTCTGTGCTGAGATTTGGCCAGGCTGTTGGTGATGGAGAGAGGGAGCGATACAGCCCAGGGCTGCTCCCGCCCCATAAACCCTCCCAAAGACCAGGGCACGTGGTCCCCACTGGGGAGGCCTGCTGGGTTAATGCCCTCCATCCTCAGAGCTCAGGACTTCTGCCTCCTGGGCTGGGAGCCCACCACCCACTGCCGTTACTCTGGGTCATTCAGGCAAGCTCTAAATATAGCCCTGCAGGAGACAAACAAGCGGCTCTTGCGCAGCAGAAAGTGCTGCCATGGTTTCGGGCAGCCTGCTCCGAGGTCCTGCAAAATATTCGGGAGCCTCGAGCCTTTTTTGAATGTTTAGCAGGGGGAAAACGAGCACTGAGCAGAGAGAGCCGTGGTGTGCCCAGATGGGCATCAGCTGGTTGTGCAAGGCTGGGCCATGCACAGGGAAAGGACAGGAAGCCTGGGGTCGGGGTCACGGCCATGCTCTTTACCAGCAGTTCCAGGCTCTGGTTGAGCTCTGGGCTCTTCTGCTTTCCCTCCTGGCTGCTCTGCCTTTCCCTCTCAGCAGCTCTGACAAGCTGACAGGAGAGTGCAGGAGGCTGCTGGGACACTGTGTTTTACAGGGCATGTCTGGAGGCCTCCTTGGACATCTTGGTTTTGGCTTGTTACAGCTCTGAGCCTGACCCAAATAAGTTGGGATGCTTGGCTAACTCGGTTTTTGCATGTGGGAAGTGCTGACTCACGATGGTTTTGGTATCCTCGTGGGGCTTTCCAGCTTCCCATTGCCCCAGCTGGTCAGTGCCGGCTCCTGCCTGCAGGAACCATCCCTATAAGCACAGAGTCTCCAGCCCAGAGACAGTCCTGCCTGTCCCCAAGCAGCCAGTGTCACCCTGCCATCCTTCCCAACCCCATCCTGCAGTTTTTCCCAAGGCTCTGGGACGATGGCACAGCTATGCCTGGGGAGGGACAGCTAAAAGTAGCTCAGGCTTCTGCCAGAGTTCCTGTTTAGGTTGTGCACAGGAAACCAGAGGGGATATTTGTGTCATTGCTGGCCAGAAGAAAGAAAAAGGAAATAGGAAAGTGGCAGGGCTGAAATGTGTGGTTGTGGAGCAGCAGCTGCTTCCACCCAGTGTCCCACGGTTGGGGGCAATGCCGGCGTCCTGGGGTGATGGCACAGGGGTTGAGTCAGGATGTGGGGCTTTCCCGTGAAGCTGGGGGCATTTGGGAGCCCTGGTACAACAGTGAGCCCCTGTGGGGTCAGGCCCTCAGGCCACATCTCTCCTCTCCTCTCCTCCCAGAGAAGCTGTACAACTCGCAGGGGCCGGAGCTGCGGCGATCCCTCTTCTCCCTGAAGCAGCTCTTTCAGGTACTGTGATGCCAGTGGGGGGGGACAAGGACCTCCCCCAGGGCTGGCTGCCCACCCCACACTGGGGTAACACCTGCCCTTCAACCCCCAGGAGGACAAGGACCTGGTGCCCGAGTTCGTGAACCTGGATGGGTTGACGTGCCTGATCAAAGTGGGGGCAGAGGCCGACCAGAACTACCAGAATTACATCCTGCGGGGTTGGTATCTGGGCCCAGGGCACCTCTGGAGCCCAGGGCTGCCTAAAGAAGCTGGGAAGGCTTCATCCCTGGAAGTGTTCAAGGCTGGATTGGATGGGGCTTTGATGCAGCTTGGTCTAATGGAAGGTGTCCCTGCTGATGGCACAGGGGTTGGAATGAGATGGTCTTTAAGGTCCCTTCCAACCCAAACCATTCCAGGATTCTATGCTCATCCCCAGGGAGGAGGGGCTGGCACTCAGGGGAGAGAGCCAGCAAGTTTGCCAGGGCTTTGTCTTCACAGCTGCCAGGCATTGCCACGGCAATGCTGTGCAGGGATGGCAATGCCCAACCCCTGCCTGCCATGCCATCAGCCTGCCCTCTCTCTGCCTTGCAGCCTTGAGCCAGATCATGCTCTTTGTGGACGGGATGCAGGGTGTCATCAACCACAACGAGACCATCCAGTGGCTGTACACGCTGTCGGGAAGCCCAGTAAGTGTCTGTTCCTCCTGGAACAGACCTGTGCCCCCCGCTGCACCCCCTGTCCTGCCTGTGGCTGTCCCCTTGCATCATCCCTCGGGGGGTGTGCTCCTTTTCTGCTCATTGCCCTGCTACCTTTGCTTGTGTGGGGTCCTGCTCCCACCCATCTGGAGGTCACCTGTGGCCTGCAGAGCTCCCCATCCTGATGTGACCATGTTCCCAGGCACAGAGCTTGGGTTAGGTGCTCCAGGCCTGGAGCCAGTGCCCTTTGGCCATCAGCATCACAGCTGCAGGTCCCTGGCCCCGTGACCGAACCCCCAGTCCTGGGGCGTGGGCACAGCCACTGCTGCTGTCCCAGCTGCCATCCCTTGTCCCAGTTTCGCCTGGTGGTGAAGATGGCACTGAAGCTGCTCCTGGTGTTCGTGGAGTACACGGAGCCCAATGCCTTGCTCCTCATCCGCGCCGTCAATGCCGTGGACCGGGCGAGAGGTGGGTGCAGCCCCAGCCGGGGGGGACGGTGTCCCCTCCTGGCCCGCGTGTCACCCGCGCCCGCCGCTTTTCCCAGGTGCCTGTCCGTGGTCCAACCTGATGGCCATCCTGAAGCAACGCCACGGGGCTGACACGGAGCTGCTGGTGTTCACCATGACGCTGATCAACAAGGTCTGGGCGGGCGTCCCCCGGGGTGCCAGGCTGGTGGGGGTCGGGGTGGGTGACCCCAGTCCCAGCAGCATCCCTCTGGTCCTGCTCAGACGCTGGCAGCCCTCCCGGACCAGGACACCTTCTACGACGTGACCGACTGCCTGGAGCAGCAGGGCATGGAGCAGGTGGTGCAGGAGTACCTGGGCAGCAAGGGCACCGACCTCGACCTGAAGCAGCAGTTCACGCTCTATGAAGTGAGCGGGGGGCACCTGCGGGGTCTGGCCACCTGCCACGTCCAGTGTCAGCAGGGGGTGTGGGCATGGGGTGGCAAGGGTGCTGCTGTGCCCAGTGCCATGTCCCCCTGTCCCTCCACAGAGTGCTCTCAAGCTGGAGGACGAAGTGGAAGAGCCACCCTCGGGGGGACGCAAGGAGAGGAGGAGGACAGACGAGGGCCGGCGCGGGTGGCGGTCCCAGGGCGGCTGCCCAGAGCCCAGTGCTGATGCCCAGTCGCTTCTGGAGTCCCCTGGCACTCCAAAGGAGCCCCCAGCTGAGGACACCCCACATATCCCCTCACCGAGCAGCCTGGCAGAGTAAGTGTAGCTGGAGGTGGTCCATGGTGGGGATGCTCCTGGAATGGTGAAGACACTGGGATGCAGCATAAGCAGCAGTGGGATCCATGCCAGTGCCAGGGTGGAGGGGGACTTGCTCTCAGTCCCTGTCACCTCTTGTTCCAGACCCTGTCCCCCCAGCATCTACAACAGTGCGTCCAGCGTGCGGCTGGCCCTGGCGTCCCCCCCGGCCGAGAAGGAGCAGCCCCCGGGCCCAGGAGAGCGCAGCGTTTACAAGTAAGGAGCCAGCAGGGGCTGGGGGCCTGGGGGTCCCCTGGGGGGGCAAGATGGGTTCCCAGGAGCATGAGGTGTGCCTATCCCGGGGCACACTCTGCCTTTCCCAGGAGAAACAGAGTCTGGGAGGGCCCTGGGGCTGGAGAGACACGTGATGGGGCAGTAGGTGTCAGAGGGTCTGGTCAGGGGCATCCTTTGGGCACTCACAGCTCTGCTCCAGCTCCTCCTTATTCTGCTCTCTGCCCACGCTTGCCCTCTCCTCTGCCCACTCTTTCTATCTTTCCTTTTGCAGGCTGCGCCAAACTGCCCCTGTCTGGTAAGTGCCTGGGCTCTGCACCCGCGTGCTCCCTCCCAGCATGTCACAGACTCACTGCATCCTGGAATGGTTTGGGTTGGAAGGGACCTTAAAGATCACCTAACCACCCTGCCCTGGGCAGGGGCACCTTCCACTAGCCCAGGTTGCTCAAAGCCCCATCCAACCTGGCCTTGGACACTTCCAGGGATGGGGCAGCCACAGCTTCTCTGGGCAACCCGTGCCAGGGCCTCGCCACCCACTCAGGGTAGAATTTCTTCCTCATATCCAATTTAAACCTACTCTCAGTTTAAAGGCATTCTCCCTTCTCCTACTAATTCTCCCTTGTCCTATTAATTCTCCCTCGTCCCATCCCACGATGCTCCGGGGGGAGCGGGCACTTGCACCCACGTCTCTGCCCCCCT
This sequence comes from Empidonax traillii, assembly GCF_003031625.1. Taxonomy (NCBI): domain Eukaryota; kingdom Metazoa; phylum Chordata; class Aves; order Passeriformes; family Tyrannidae; genus Empidonax; species Empidonax traillii. Next base: position 632,814 of record NW_020955658.1, on the reverse strand, counting down.
CCCACTTCCCCCATCACCAGCATCCCCCACAGGACGATGGCACCCTCTGATCCCCGCTTTGGGGTGAGGTGTCCCTGCTGGGGGTGGCACAGCCCTCTCCAGGTGTCCTGGCCAGTTGGGTGAGATGGTTTCCCGTCTCACCAGCACCCAGTGCCCCGAGATACCTGGGCAGGAGGGGGTTTGCCAGGGCTCTCCCAGCTCCCCGTGAACCCTGGGGCCACAGGGTGATGGCAGGGCTGCCAGGAGGGTGAGTGCAGGACACAAGAGCCCCGTGGGGCTGCTGGCAGCGGGGGCTAACCCCTGTTTTCCCTCAGGCGGGAGGATGCCCCCTCCTTGCATGGGGACAAGCCTATTTTGAGGAAGTTTGAGTAAGTAGAGGCATGCGTGTGTCTCCAGGCATGCGCTTCCTCGGGCAGTGCCCGGCTGGAGGTGTCTGGGCTCCGGCCATGCAGGGCATGAGGAGCAGGAGGGTCCCCTCGAGTCTCTACCTGGGTGCCCTCCTGGGTTTTGCAGCTTTTGGATGAGGGTTGCAGTGGGCAGCAGGACCGACTGGTGACAGTGGCACCCCGATGGCACAAGCCTTTGGGTCCCATGGAGCCTTGTCCCCGAGCCCTGGGGGCATCACCTGTCCCTCTGCAGGGCTCAGAGGAGGTTGAATGCTGTGCCAGTGCAGGGGGTTTCTGTGCTGCAGGGCTGGCTGTGCAGTGTGGCGTGGCGTGGTGTGCCCGTTGTCCCCATTGTCCCCATCCCTGCCTGGCTCCCAGCCAACATCCACCCCTGTCTTGCAGAGCTCGCTTTTTGGAGAACCTGGCTGCAGCCCAGAAGGAGAAGATCTCTTCCATGGCCAAGGGGCGGCTTGACATCCTCAGTGATGCTGCACTGGAGCATCCCACTGCTCCTGCATGGGAGGGAGACAGCGGAGCCTCTGATTCCGGGATGGAGCCACCCAGCATCAGTAAGTGCTGCCAGGGTGTGTGTCCCCAGCTCATCAGGGGCTCTGGGTCAGGGCTTGGTGGCCCCTCTGTCCCCATCCCATGGCTGTGATAGCCAGGGCCATGGAGGAGCTGGTGTTGCCTCCTTGCTCAGAACACTGGTATCCGAGCACATCCCACCAGGGAGCAGGACCCCCATCCCACACTGAGCTCAGCCCCACCTGCCCCCTCCGAGCGTGTTGTCCCAGCTTCTCCCTCTCTCCCTGCAGGGTCTCGCCTGGCTCGGTCTGACGCCACCGATTCCTGCAGCGCCATCTCCTCAGACACCAAGTTCATGCTGGACATGCTCTATGCCAAGGGCTCCTCAGAGCCGGGGAGGGAGAAGGTGTTCCCCGAGATGCCACCATCCCCCCGGAGCCAGGGTGAGGCAGAGCTGGATGCCAAGGGAGGTAGCAGCCAGGAGCAGGAGGGTGCCTGGCGTGGCAGGGCTCCAGACGGGCCAGTGGCCAGCGCCCATGCCAAGCTGGTACGTGCCATGTCCAGCATAGATGCCGAGACCCACACGCAGAAGCTGGAGAACACCGGGATGATGCCCATCAAGAAGGACGTGGAGCTGACGTGGGAGCGCCTGGAGGCCAACCCCGTGCAGCTGAAGATCAAGGACCTGGACTTCACTGATCTGGGGGAGGAAGAAGATTTTGACATCCTGGACACGGGGCCAATGGCCAACGGCTCCTTCCTCCATTCTGGCATTACAGCAACGAGCGCTGGAACACTGATGGTTCCCCCTCCACCTCCTGGCATCCCTGGTTGCCCACCACCTCCACCTCCACCTCCTGGCATCCCTGGTTGTCCCCCACCTCCACCTCCACCTCCTGCAGCTCCAGGTTGCCCACCACCACCTCCTCCACCTCCTGCCATCCCTGGTTGCCCACCACCTCCACCTCCTGCAGCCCCTGGCTGCCCGCCCCCACCAGGGCTGCCAGGCCTCTCAGCTACAGATGGCCCCTCCCAGGCCAAGAAGAAGAGGACAGTGAAGCTCTTCTGGAAGGAGCTGAAGCAGCTGGATGGCACTGTAGGGCCAGGCAGGTTTGGCCAGGGCACACTGTGGGCATCCCTGCAGAATGTCGAGATCAATGCTGCGAAACTGGAGCATCTCTTTGAGTCACGGTCAAAGGAAGTGCCGGCTTCAAAGGTACCAGCGGGCACCCACCGGCCAAGGGGACTTCAGGGGTGGGAGGAAGGCTGTTGGTTCCTGTGGGGACCCTCAGCATGCACCGTCACCCTTACCCTATGCCAAGGATGGGTACTGGCAGCCCGGAGGCTCGGCGGGGACGGTGATGGGCAGTGCACAGGTTTGGCTCACCATGGGGTCCGTGATCGACTCCCCGTGTCCAGGATGAGCTCACGAGCCCTTTGCCTGCCTATCCCCACCCATCCTGTCCTCTTTGCAGAAAGCCATTGATGGGAAGAAGGTCGTGGTGGTGCTGGACCCCAAGAGGAGCAACGCCATCAACATTGGCCTCACAGTGCTGCCACCCGTCCACATCATCAAGACTGCTGTGCTCAACTTCGACGAGTTTGCAGTCAATAAGGAAGGGATTGAGGTGAGCCCAAGAGCAGCTCAGCCCCTCTAAGGTCCTCATACAGGTCATTTCTCTGGCCAGGAAACCTCCATGCTGTGATGCCTGGGGTGACACATCCCATGATGACGTGTTTGGAGTCTGACATGTCCCTCTTTCCCTGCCCTAGAAAATCCTGACCATGGTCCCGACTGAGGAGGAGAAGCAGAAGATCCAGGAGGCCCAGTTGGCCAACCCTGACGTGCCCTTGGGCTCTGCAGAGCAGTTCCTGCTCGCCCTGTCTTCCATCAGTGACCTCACGGCCAGACTCCAGCTCTGGGCCTTCAAGCTGGACTATGAGAGCCTGGAGCAGGTAGAGAGCTGTGTCCCCCATCTCCTCTGCCCTCCCACCCCAGCACTTCTCAGGGCTGAGGTTGGAAGGGTTCCTGGTGGGGACCAGCCATGTCCCCACGTGAATGTGGATGTTGAAGTTCCCAAGGGAGGGGGTGGCCAAGGGGTCTCATCTGCCTCTCTCCTCACCCAGGAGATTGCAGAGCCCCTCTTTGACCTGAAGGTGGGCATGGAGCAGCTGGCCAGAAATCACACCTTCAAGTGCATCCTGGCCACGCTGCTGGCCATGGGCAACTTCTTGAATGGTTCCCAGGTGAGGAGCAGGGTGAGGACCAGCCATGGTGCGTGGATATACCCAGGAGGGACCATGGGGAGCCTGGGACGGTGCCTGAGGCTGGGTGGTGCTGGTGGGGACCCAGTGGGTCTACAGAGTTCTGCTGGAGAAGGGATGGAGAGTCCCTGCTGAGTCCCTTGCCTTTCAGAGCAGAGGCTTTGAACTGGGCTACCTGGAGAAGGTCTCGGAAGTGAAGGACACAGTGCACCGGCAGTCCCTGCTCTACCATCTCTGCCAGATGGTGGTAGAGCAGTTCCCAGAAACCACTGATCTCTACTCAGAGATTGCCTCCATCACCCGCTCCGCCAAGGTGAGGCAAGGCGGGTGACACCCGGGGGCAAGGAGAGGCCATGGATCCCGTGGCTGCCCAGCTCCACCAGCGCGGCCGAGGGCTGACGTCTCACCCTTGCAGATTGACTTTGAAGAGCTGGCCAACAGCCTGGTGCAGCTGGAGCGGAGGTGCAGGGCCTCCTGGGACAACCTGAAGGTGATCGCCAAGCACGAGACCAAGCCGGCGCTGAAGGCCAAGCTGACGGAGTTCCTCAAGGACAGCACCCAGCGCATCGTGGTCTTGAAGGTGGTGCACAGGCGCGTGCTCAACAGGTGGGTGGCCTGAGGCGCCCGGGGGCACGGCGGGAGCCCCGCGGTCCTGCCGGTGGCCCGCCACGACCGGCGTTCCCGCAGGTTCCACTCCTTCCTGCTGTACCTGGGGTACCCGGCGAGCGCGGCGCGGGAGGTGAAGGTGACGCCCATCTGCAAACTGCTGCGGGAGTTCGCGCTGGAGTACCGCACCTGCCGCGAGCGCGTCCTGCAGCAGCTCAAGAAACGCGCCGCCCACCGCGAGCGCAGCAAGACCCGGGGGCGGCTCATCACCGAGGTACGGGGCGCGCTGGGCAGCGGGGGATGACCCACCCACGGCGTCCCTGACACCCAGCTCTGCTCCCGCCGCAGACCGAGAAGTTCTCCGGCATCGCCGAGGCCGTTTTGCCGCCCGCCGTGGTGTCCAGCAGCCCCAAGGAGCAGATGGAGGCGGGGCACGAGAGCATGAAGAGCGTGCTGACCTCGCCCGTGGATATCCCTGCCCGCCGCAGCCGGGCCAGCCAGGGTAGGAGCGGGATGGCAAATGCATTCGAGGCGTGCCCGGCTGGCTGGGCACGGCTGATGCCTCCATCCTCACTGCCCCCGTGCAGGAACAGGGCATTCCACCCCAACCCAGGGCTCCTCAGCCCAGGAGGATGTTCCCAGCTCCCCAGACGACGCTTCGGATGAAATCATGGACCGGCTGGTGAAATCCGTGACCCACAACGCCAACCCCCGGCCCTGCACCAACAGGGAGCGCAGGAGGTCCCGTGGCAATAGGAAGTCCTGTAAGTTCCACCACTGTCCCCATGCACCCTGTACTCTGTCCCATCTCCATGTCCCTGTCCCACCTTACTGTCCTTGCCCAGATGCTTTTTCCCACCTCTGTGTCCCTGTCCATCTCCCATCTCTTTGTCCCTGTCCCCGTGCCCTGTCCCATCTTTATATCTCTCTTCCCATGCTCTGCCCAGTCTCTGTGCTCTGTCCCCATGACTTGTCCAATTTCTGTCTCCTTCTTCCCACACCCTGCCTGGCTCCTTCCCCACGGGCCACCAGTGACCTGTCACGCTGAGCCTACCGGGCCACAGCAGGGTGTAGAGAGACCAATCCATGCCACTGCACCCCACTGCCGCTCTCCCCAGCATGCCAGGGCCACCCTGTCTGTGCAGGCACCCAGTGCACAGGGGCCCTGTCCCCCAGTGCCACCCGTGCCACGCTGTCCTCCCCCCGCAGTGCGGCGGACGCTGAAGAGCGGGCTCAGCGATGAGCTGGTGCAGGCGCTGGGCCTGGGGCGGGCGCCCGGCATGGACGTCTGAGGGGGGCCGAGAGGGCTCCTGCTGCTCCCCAGCGCCAGCAGCCCCAGGGCAGGACGTGGTGGCAGCCCCTGGGGCACTCTCCAGGACTGGCACACCCCACACCTTTGGTCTCGCCTCACTTTTCCCTCCCGGCCTCCCGCTCGCAGAGGTGCAGGCAGCAGGATGGTGGTGATGCCCCAGAGCTGCTCTGCGGTGACTGGGGTGGAGGATGCTCAGCACTCGTGCTTGGAGGCTCAGGGTTCATCTTCTCAGCAGTATTAGAGGGGTCAAGGGGCTGGACCCAGACGCCCCTGGGACCTGGGTCTGGCCCGTGGCCGCTGTGGCAATAAAATGATCTGACATGCTGCCAGCGTCCCTTGTCCCTGTACCTGAGAGCCCAGAAGGATGTGGTACTGCCCCCTGGACAAGCCAGCATCCCTTCTCCTGCCTCCTCAACCCTGCAAGCACTCAGCCAGCCCCAGGGCTTGCAGGCACCGCTGTCCCTCTGTGCAGGGACAGCTGGGGAACCCTTCCAGGAGCAGCAAGGACTGCTGCCAGGCTCAAGGCTGCACGCTCAAGGGCAGGAGCAGCGGCTCGAGCGCAAGGCCAAGGCACAGTAAAATCATCTCTCACCTCCCCTCTCCCTTACAAACCTCTCCTGGGGGATTTAGGCAGACCCAGACCTGGGTAAGGGGCAGGGTGGTTGTTCCCCTCCAGGAGCAGGCCCCGGGCACAGTGGCCACGTTGCAAGCCTGGGAAACATTCCCTGTGCTCGGCAGAGACAGGCTGCCTGGTGCTGTAAATGCAGCCAGGGCAGCATCCATCTGTCCCCATGGGGGACTGGGAGATGTCCCTGCCACCTCCTGTCCCAGCATAGCTCCTTAACAGATTAAACCCCACACCGGGTGCTGGCTGCGATGCTCCCCACAGGTCCACACCGTTTCTGAGCATCTCCCTGTGCTCTGGGCACTCTCACCCCATGGCAGAGGCGTTTGGGAATGGTTTTGTGTCATCCATCACGGCAGCTCCTGCTCAGCACTGCCCTGGCGCTGCCTCCAGCCCTGAATCCCGCACAGCAGGTCTCTGTGGCTTTCAAGGAATGAAGAAAAACTCCACCAGGCAGGGCAGCTCTTCCCTCCTGGCTATCTCTGCCCGGGGTTGTCCCTCTCCCACGAGGCTGGACATGCCTGTGGCCTCGGAGGTGCTGGGCAGCACCAGCCTGCCCCAGCCTGTGGCGTGTCTGAGATGTTCCTGGGTGGCTCTGGGAATAACACTAAGAGCTGCAGATGTCCCAGACGTGCCCCAAGATGTCATTTGGCTCTCCTGCCCTCTGGGTGCTTGACTTGGGGCTGCAAAGAGAGAACAAAGAGGTTATAATGGGCAACGCTGAGCCACAGCAGGAAGCAGAAAGGGATGGGAAAGCATCTTCCTGAACGCCTGCACCTGCCCCAGGTACCTGAAGAAGTGACATTACACGTGACAATCCCAGGACTGCTGCTCACAAGGGCCTTCCTGGGGGCAACTGAGGGTGCTGGGGAACATGTCCCCCCACACACTCTGGGTTTTTTGGTGGCACTTGGGGCAGCTCTGTGCTCAGCCAAGGCCTCTGCCAACCCACTTGGGTTTTTCCACTTTTTTTTTTTTTTTTCCCCCCAGCCTTGGTGATGTTTCCAGGATTCCCAGCCCAGCCCTGGGCACACGCTGCCCTTGAGCGGCGCCTGAAGTGCTTGGCTTGGCCGCGGCACGAGTGGCTTGTGCCAAAAATACAACAGGCAGGGGCGGCCCCCCACCCCCCCGGGAAGGAGAGGGGGTGGATGGATGCCGGAGAGACCTCTGCGAGCCCAGGCAGTGACACGAGGCTCGGTGGGGACCTGAGGGCACAGGTGGGCTCAGGTAGATCAAGCAGAGCCGGGGCTGGGGAGCTGCACCCCCGGCTGACTCCTCCGGGGGGGAGGAGGTGACCCCGCGGCTACCAGCACCTCCTCGCATCCCTCCGTCCACCTCCCCGCGTGGCTCCCAGGGCCACGAGCTGTGTCCTGCTGCCACGAGGGGGCACGGCGGCCACGCGCACGGCAAGGCCACCCGAGACGCGTTCCGGGTCCCGCCGCTCTGCCCGTGCAGGCGCTCCCCGCTGGCCTTCAGTTCGCTGTTCCCCTCCCCTGCCTGGCACCCGGGGGGCTGCACCCTGCTCCCCGTCCCCCTCCAGACACCCTGCCTCTTTCATGTGCCCCGTGGAGTGACAGCCGCGTCCTTGGTCCTGGCTGTTTGTCTGGCTGGCGAGGACAGGCTCCTGTCCCCTGTGCTTGTCCCTGGCCCCCATCCCGCCCTGACCCCCTGCCAGGCGGTGGGGAGGAGCAGGGGACAGCGAGGACGAGCCCGGCTCCACTTGCTGTTGCCTTTACCCTCTTCTGTAGCTCCCACCCTTACTGGGATGGAAGATGTCCCCTGTCCATCCCATCCTTCCCATGGGACTGTCCCAGTGCAGAGTCCTGTTTGCTGGCACACCCCAAGCTCAGCTGGAGCCTCATGCTACGTGGGCACGTCCCCAGTGCCACCCCCAAGCTCAGGGTGGGGGGCTGCCTGCGGTCCTGGCCTCTTGGCTGCCACAAATCCCCACCATCTTGTGTGAGGAGCACAATTCCCAGCAGGAATAGCCCAGCCTCACCTCTGTTCCCAGGTCAGAACCATCCAGAACATTTCTAGCGAACACTGGGGCGCCCTGGCCACCTTCCAGCAGCATCTACCACCCTGCAAATTCCTCCTCCTGCCTCAGCTGGAGGAATCCTCTGCTTCCTGGTCCCAACCCTCTTAAGCAACTCCAGGCTGGACAAACTCCCTTCTGCAACCACCTTCCCCAGCAGGATGGAGGCGTGGGATGGGAACCAGGTCACAGCTGCTGTGCCCTACTGCCCTCCTCCCTGGGGGCAGAGGGAGCAGGATGTCACTTGGAGAGTGGCATCTGTCCTGTGGCCAAGGGGGAGCCACTTTTCCCTTGTCCCCACCACCCCAGTGTCCAGGTAGAGACCCTGTCATGGGCATGGAAGAGATGGGAGATGGGAAGGTGATGCTGGGCTGGCAAAGCAAACCTGGCATGGGTACCACACAGGCCTCAGGAGGGCACCAGGCATTAGTGGAGCTGGAACCACTTCGGAATGTGACCAGTGCAGCAAAGCCACACCAGAGGAACAAGGTCCCTGCAGCCCAAAAGCAGCTCTGGTTTGGGAACCGTGGTGCAGAGAGCCCAGATGGCAAAGGGGTCACCAAGGTGTGTGGGCACGGTGACACAGGGTGTGTGGGCACGGTGACACAGGGTCCCCACCGGGGCAGAAGGTGAAGCCCCTCCCAGAGCTGTGAATGCAGCTGGAAGCGGAGACGTGTTTTGTAAATACCTGGGGATCCTGCACAACCTGAAAAAACAAGTCAGGGGCAGGAATGTTCCGAGGACGAGGGGGGTTGGAAAGAGCCAGCCCCAGGGTCAGTGCTTGGCAGTGCTTGGCAGCCCTGCTACTCCCCAAACTTGCTGCTCCAGCCACAGCACCCTGGGAGCAGGGAGGGCCTGCCCAGGCTCTGGGGAGAGGTTTGGGCTGTGCCCATCAGCCAGCTGAGGTGTGTGGAAGGTGCCCCACAGATGGAGGATGAAAGCCTGGGGCTCAGGCTGATCCCACCAACGTGGCATCAGATGCAGGGCAAGCAGTGCCACCAGATGATGGGCACCAACCTTTGGTTTACAGCTTCAAAACATAAGGAAAGCCCCAAAAAAGTCCTTGGTCAAGGAAGCTGGAAACAAGAAATGGAAAGTGCTGGGAAGAAGGGGGAGAAGATCCCCAAACAAGAAGCTAAGGTGGGTCCAGGGGCAGCTGTGGTTGGTCATGCCATGGGAAGTGCCTCCAGGCTGGGCTTTGTTAGATTCCATTTCCATGCCCTGGGTTTGGGAAAGGAACACAGGGATATTGTTGGGTGCAGCAAAGGTTTCCTGGAGCTGAGCCTGGCTTAGCTGAATCACAGCCACCCATGGATCTGCACTCCCCAGAGAAGAAAGCCACGACAACAGAGTTCCCACTGCAGCAGCAAAGTTCAACCAGAACCAGTAGAACTGCCCAAGTTCAGGGGTAGGACACAAATATTTGGTGCCAGGAGTAATCAATCACTGTCCTCTGCAAGACGCTCTGGGTCGAAATGAGAGTTAATTCCAGGCAGTGCAACAGACTCTGTCACCCCTCAACTGTCTCTGGCCCCTGATGCCAATGGGCTCCAGCATCCCAAATCTTCAGCGTGAAGAAGGACGAACCCACGTCCATCCAAAGGCTGGTGGAGGACATGGTGTGGGACAGAAGGAGCCCTGTGTGCTACAACCAGCAAGGCACATCCCCTTCCCTGTGGGTTTGATGGTCCATGGTAGGTACCCGGCCCACAAGAGACATCCAAGGGGGTTCCAGCCCCATGGTCCCCTCTCCTGAGACAACTGTTCCCCAGGAAGGACTATACCTCGTGGCCTGTGTGAGGAAACAAGCACTGGCACAAACCTCCATCAGCACCAAATAGACAAAAGTGCCCTGTTAGGCTCTCGATTGCCTGGGTGGTGTTTCCCGAGGAGATAATAGCCCTGGAAGAAGGACTTGCTGTTTTGGAGAAGATTAAGTACCTGTGGGAGCAGCATGTGGATGAATCACAACCCTCATGGGCTTAGAGCCCCTGGAAATGGCTCATGGCACTTTGAAAACAATGTGGTGAATCTTCTGCAGATCAGATTAGGGAGTGGAACAATTATCTCAAAACCTGTTAGTCATGGGAGGCTCCAGGAGCTGGAGGAACAGCCTAGGGCAAGGGGAGCACTGGGAAGATGCGTGTCCCCCCTCCTGGGGACCGGCATGAGCAGCCCCAGGAAGGGTGTGGGAGGTGGCTGTGGTCAAACCAGCCCCGCTTCCCCTGCAGAAGTTGAGCTGTAATTAGCAGAGCGGGTACGGAAGAGCTCAAGTAGGTCAAAAGGTAATGGGGCTATCGCCGGTGTTTCCTCACGGCACGGCACGGCTGGGAGGCACCCTCGGCGTTGAGCAATGGGCACAGGAACCAGGCCAGGTGCTGTCTTCAAGGGAAGGTCCACCAAGGTCACCCTGACCACACACCAGCCTTTTGGGGGAAAGTTGGGGAACAGACAGGGCCGGCAAACGGTGCTGCTGGTCCAACCCCACCGCACCGGACTTGGTGGTGGGAGCATCCATGGAACACTCTGACTGCCATGACAGAGAACACCATGGCATCTACAACCTGTCCTGAGGCATCCCACAGGAATGGCACCCTGAGAGCATGTGTGAGGAGCTCTGGAAGGGATGGATGGAAGGATGGATGGGTGGGTGGATGGGTGGATGGATGGACGGACATCCACCCCAGCTCTCAAGGGGATTGTGGGAATTCACGTTGTGTTTTGGGAATGGCCACATCTACCCCCTGTGAAGCACCGTCATAAGTATGGATCCCGTTGTGGCTGTCCCTGTAAACCAGTGTATCCCTGCCCCTGCTCCCTTGCACACCCCAGCACCTCCGGCTTGGTCAGTGCAGTGGGGAATGCTCTCTCTGGGAAAACAACTTTTCTCCAATGGGATTTTTCAAGCCCCGCTGGAGTGATGGATGAGGAAGCTTAACTGGGCCCAGTTCAGAGCCCAAGTTCCCTGAGGCTCTGCCTTGTGGCCACCTCCATTGTTTTCACCGAGTTTAGTAGCCCAGGGCCGCAAGTGAGCAGATTCCTGAGGGAGAGCCTGCGGATATGCTGTTGCATCCCTCCTCCTCCACCTCCTCTACCTCGCCGGCATTCCCAACATTCCCTTGAGCACTGAGCACTCAGCTGGGTGCCACCACCACACCCCGGCAAAACCACCCCAGCCTGTTTGACGCTGCACTTGTGCAGCGCTGCTGCTGCCGCTGCTGCCATCGCCGCTGATGAAATGTGTTTTCCTGCCAGCAGCGGGGAGGTTGTTTCCAGTCGGGATGGCACAGGTGTCCCTGGCACGTGTGCCACCACCACACCAGGGATGGCAGGGTCTGGTGGGGCAGCTGGTGCTGATGGCAGCACGGCTGGCAGGGCCTGGCTCCTCCGGGAGGGGTGAGTGGTGTTGAGGCTGGCACGTGAGAGCCCACGCGGAGGGCGCTGGGGGTCAGCCCCATGGCAGGGACGCACGAAGGATCACCAAGTACGGAGACTCGGTGAAATATTAAAGCAGGTGCTTAATAAAGCGAGCCCAGAGGCAGCAATTACCCTGTGTAATTAACCTGGGAAGGAGAGGACTTTGCCCCCCCGGCTGGGTGGTGCAGGGAGCTCCTGCCGGCACTCGCTGGAGATGGCACAGACCTGGCAGCAGGCGCTGCGTGGCAGGGCTTCCACGAGCCTCCCTGGGACAAGCGAGGAGCTGACCTTCCAGCATGGAAGCCATGCTGGAGTGCCAGAATAACAACAGGTAGGTGGGGGGCAGGGTGCTGCCCGCTCTGGGTGCTGAGGAATGGTTCGGGATCACGCAGGGGACATTGACCCTCAGTCGCAGGGAGCAGCAGGGAGGGCCTCGCACCTCACCTGCCTGCTCTGGGCAGCGGGGTGAACCAAGGAGGGTGGCTGGCCAAGGCACTGGGAGCCAGGTGGCCCAGCACCCACCTGGTGCTCCCCAGCAGACTAGGGGGTCTTGGGGACACCACCCTGTGCAGGCCCTGGGGGTGGCTGTGCCCTCTGCTCCCCATGTCCCAGCAGGACGTGGGTGCTGGTGGCACTGCTTCTGCCTCGGGCAGGGGAGCCTCCCTCCCCACCTGGAGCTGCCCTGGATGCAGTGCCACTTCCTGCCAGGAAGCTCTGCCCAGCAAAGGCACCAGGCCAAGCTGTGCCAGGCCAAACCAAACAGAGCTGAGCCGAGCTGTGCTTACCCAATGGCATGATGTCCCCAGCTGTGCTGAGCCGAGCTGAGCTGAAATGTGCTGTAGGTGCCGCAACGTCTCAAGCCACGCTGAACCAAGCTGAGCCATGCTGGACTGAGTCAAGCTGGACTGTGCCAGGCTGAGCTGTGCTGAGCCGAGCCGAGCCGAGCTGAACTGAGCTGAGCTGAGTTGAGCTGAGTTAAACTGAGCTGTGCCTACCGAGGTGAAATGATGTGGTGTCCTAAGCCGTGCTGAGCTGAGTCATGCTGAGCCATGCCAAGCTCTGCTGAGCTAAGCTCTGCCTATCTAGGTAGCATGAGCTTTCAAGACCTGCTGAGCCAAGCCAAGCCAAGCCAAGCTGTGTCAAGCTGAGATGTGCCTGCCTAGGTGGTGTCATGTCCTGAGCTGTGCCAAGATGAGCAGAGCCATGCTGTACACAGCACGATGTCCCAAGCTCTGCTGCGTCACACCAAACTGAGCTGTGCCTACCTGGGTAGAGTCATGTCCCAAACTGTCCTGAGCCGTGCTGAAGTGAGCTGAGCTGAGTGCACCTACCTAGGTGGCACAATGTCCCAAACTGAGCTGAGCCGAGCTGTGACGAGTTGAATCACACCTACTGAAGTGGCACAAGTCCTCAGCAGGGCTCATCTGAGCCAAGTCAAGACATGCCAAGCTGAACTGTGCCTATCTGGCACATCAGCCAGTCCTCATCTGTGCTGTGCTGAGTGGTGCCAAGCTGGACCAAGCTGAATTGTGCCTACTTAGGTGGCATAATGTCCTGAGCAGGCTGAGCCGAGCTAAGCCATGCTGACTCGAGCCGAGCCGTGCCTAGTGAGCTGGCACAACGTCCTAAGCAGGGCTGAGACGAGCTGAGCTGTGCCTGCCCGGGTGGCATCATGCCCCGGGCTGAGCTGAGCCCCGCCAGGCTGAGCCACGCTGAGCGCACCTACCTGGGCAGCACAATCTCCTGAGCAGGACTGAGCCGAGCCGGGCTGAGCCGAGCCGAGCCGCGCAGAGCCGTGCCTACCCGTGCGGCGTGATGTCCCGAGCCGCGCTGCGCCGAGCCGAGCCGGGACGAGCCGGGACGAGCCGCGGATACCGAGGTGCTCCGCCCTCCCGCCCGGCCCGGGAGGGTGCCGGAGGCGGCGGTGATGCCCCGGCGGTGCCGATCCCCGGCCGTGCCGGTGCCCGGCTCCGCCGTCCCGCCCGGCTCCCATTGGCGGCGGCCGGGCCCGCCCCGCCCCGCTCCCCCGCCGGGCGGGTATAAACGGGCGCGGCGGGGCGGGCGAGCGGCAGCGGCGGGGCCGTGCCGGGCCCGGGATCGGGACCGGGATGGAGCCGGGGCTGGAGCGCTGGGCGCACGGCGCGCTGTGGGCGGCGCTGGCCGGCAGCCTGGCGCTGCGGGCGGCGCGGCGGGCGCCGGGGCCGGGCCGGGGGCTGGGGCCGCCGCTGGGCCGGGGGCTGGTGCTGCCGCTGGCGCTGCTGGCCGCGCTGCAGAGCCTGTGCCGCGCCTGGCTGCCGCTGCCCCTGGGGCTGGCCCTGGCCGCCGCCGCCGCCGGGCTGCTGCTGTGGCGGGCGGCGCCCCGCGGGCTCCTGCCGGTGGCGGGCAGAGCCGTCCTTGTCACAGGTGAGTGCGGGGACACGGCCTCGACGCCCCGACGGCACCGCCTGGGCTCGGCGGGGAGCGGAGCGGGGTGTCCCGCAGGGCACCGGGGCGCTGCTGTCAGCGGGGTCCCGCTGGGGACCAGGCAGCGCATCCCTCATCCTCCTCCACGTCCAAGCAGAACCGGCCAGGCTGTACCCGCCCCCGAAGCAGGGAGTCGCGTTGGCCCCTCGAGTGTTGAGCACCAGTTGCAGCACGATGCTGAGAGCTGCTTCCTCTGGAAGCCCCGAGATTGGATGGGATAGAGCCGGAGGACTGGCTTGGGGCCCCCCTCGGCTGGCCCAAAGGCTGCCCTCTCCTCCCCTCCCCTCTGAAGCCGTACTTGTTCTTGGAAAGCTACTCATGGCATCTCTAGAGGCTGCAACAGAGCTGGCTGCCCAGGGCTGAGTATCACTGCTTCATCCAGAGCTCCATCCTGGGAGCTGCTGGGCACAAGCAAGGCTGTCCCCCACGCTCCGTGGGTATCCTTGGGAAATGGTGCCCAACCACTGCCTCTTCTTTGGGCTGCCTGGCCCAGAGCTCCTCCACGGAGAAGGTGGCTCCACAGGGAATGTGCTGTGCTCCCAGGCTTTGCACAGCTCCGGCTTGGCGCTGAATCTCTTTACGATATCTTGGTATACAAATCCTTTCCCCACTCCTTCCGCCTGGCAGCGGAACCGGAGGATGATGAAGAGAGCTGGGCTCAGCAGAGCTTTGCTGCGAGGCGATGGCAGTGGGCAGGGTGAGGAGGAGGCGCTGGAGCTGGGGTGGTTGTTGCTGCAGGTGTGCTCGGAAGGTGCTGCTGGCTCTGCACGGATGCAGAGGAGAAGGGAAACTTGTGGGCACAACCTTGGCGGTGCTCCCAAGGACGGGAGCCTGCATCCTGGTGAGAACGCCCAGGCTGGGCTTGGAGACTCCCAAGTTGGAGAAGGGGGTTTACATGTCTCCCAAAAAACTGAGGCGAGAGCTGGGTCCCCCTTCCAGCTTGGAAGGCTCTGTGGCACTGGTGGGAAGTGCAGGAAAGCCTCTCTGGAGGAAGAAGACTGGAGGAGCGAGGCGGCGGATGAATGAATGATTCAACTGAGTGAAGGTCAAAGCGCTGTCGGGGCAGGGCTGCCAGGGGAGGACACGTCTGATAGCCATGCGCTCGCAGGTGCCCTGTGGCACACCGGCTCTGGCAGCCCTGGCTCGCTGGCATGGCCTGTATAATTAGTGAGTCAGTGGCTGGAACAAGGTGTTCTTACCCTGGTGCGTTGAGGTGACACCTCTGCAGTTCTGGTGTGTTTGCTCTTGGCTGTAAATACTTTGTGGTTTTACAGGTTCGAGGCGCAGCCCGCGGTGCGGGATCGGCGTTTCCGTGCTGCTGCTGCTGCTCCATCAGGTGCCTGCCAAGGGGCAGATGCGAGGGCTGCTCTGCTGGGGATGGCATCCCTCGCTTGGGTATTTGCATGGTAATTAGCCTGATTCTTTTGCGGATTAATTCCAGACACCTCCTGGCAACTGGCTATTGAGTGGCTGCTGGTGTCGCTGCCCGGTGTCTCCTGTGGGAGCAGCCGGGGAGGATCAGCTCTGACCTTCCTCCTCTTGCCAATGGGAAGCAGAGCTTGGCAGATTGAGGAGTATGGAGCTGGGTGCCTGGGGCTGCTGGGCAGGTGTGTGAAGTCGGGGACAGAGGTTCTGCTACGCTGTGTGTGTGGTGCTGGACCCTGCAGGTCAACTGAGAAATGCCACAAAGTCCCTCCTGATGCCAGCTCTGGAGTACTGCAAGTCTCAGCCTGAAAAGCTCTGGGCATCCTTTCCTTCTATACGCTTCTTGGCTGCTGTCTTAATCCTGCAGCAGGTTCAGTGATGCTTATCTGGAGCAAGGAAATGTGGCTGTGGTGGTGTTTTATCTCCCAGTCGATGTGTCCCAGCTCTTCCAGCTGCCCACTCTCCCTGGGAACAACCCCAAGTTGAGCTCTGCGTGTGATGCTCCAGCTCCATGTGCTAGTCCGGACATTGCTGGCTAAATAAAACTTTATGGGAGGGGGTGAAGGAAAACTAACTGTGCAGCTCAGTGGGAAAATAGCTGAGCAGCTGTGGAGCTGCTGCGGAGCGAAGCTGCTGACCCTGTGGCAGCAGCAGGGACTGGAAAGTTGTGGCGTTTCCCATCTGTTGCAGGTCTGCATTTCGGCTGTTGCACGTGGGGCCGGGGCTTGGCTGGAGCAGGGCTGGGCAGCTGCCAGAGGGGAGCAGGGAATGCTGTGCTCTCCCGTGGTGTGTCCCCTGGGCTGGCAGGAGTAGGTGCCCGCTAGTCCCTGCAGGGATGTGTTTGGCTGGGACTGCGACCTCGGGGCTCTCGTTCTGCATCCCAGCGGTCCAGCTTCTCCTAGAGCGTGGCTCCGGTGGATGCAGCCTGGCTGGGGGCAGGGGGTGAGGAAAGCGTTAATCCTGTGTCCCCAGAGGAGGTCGCAGCTGTTTGCAGGGAGCAGAATGCCCCCCTGTGCAGCGGGGGCTGGGAGAGGTCAGTCCCAGGAGGATGGTGGGGATGAGGAGGGGAGATCAGCTGCTCCAGCCCGGGTTGGGAGGGAGACAGCAACCATCTCCGTGCTTCCCTTGGTGTGCTGATCTGAGCCTGCCCCGAGCCTGACTCTGCCTTGAAAATGAGCCCACACCTGGCACAGGCTTTGACCAAACCTGGGAAGCTGCAGGGACCTCGACACGCCTGTGGTGTGGGCAGGCTGGGGACGGGCAGCTGCCCGACCCGAGGCTGATGCAGCATCGGGAAGCTGCAAGGCAGCAGATACCCAGCATCCCTCTCCATGGTGTGTGACAGGGCACCCCGGGGGGGCTGGTGCTGCTGGTTGGCACCCGTGGTGCCAGTGGGAGCACCCTGGGAGCTGCCTTGCTCCAAGCATCCAAGGGCTGCCTTCTGTACGTGCTTCCCCCTTCCCAAATCTGAAACAGCACTACTGGGTGTCCTTAGGGCCACTGGACCCCTCAGAGCTGTGTGAGCACAGAGGAGCAGTCTTGCATCCCCTGCTCCTTCCCATGGGGAATCGATACAAGAAGCAGAGCCTGTGCAAGGGTGATGGTCTGCAGGAGCAGCCTTGCAGGGAGGTGATGAGCTGCCCTTGCTTGGCATCTCCAGGTCCAGGCTGGCAGCACTTCAGTGCAAGGTTTGGCTTTTGACTGGCTCGGTTCAGACGTGAGCCCAGACCATGGTTTGGTCCCTGTGGTCTTAGTAGATGCCTGTGAAATTTGGTGAGTCCATGCAAACCACCCACCCAGCTGGGTGAAGTGCCTGGGGATGGGGGGGATGGCAGGGAGCACCCCGGGGCTCTGCTGTGCAGCTGGAGCAGTGCAAGCCTCTGCCATGTGTGACTGCTTGGGGTGGTTCTTCGGACAGTAGCCAGTTGCCCAATTTACTGCAGATCCCTGGCAAAGGCCAAAGGCAAACCAGCCCATAGACCCTGTCTGTCTGCAGGGCTTTGCCAGGACAGAGGGACGGCAGGAGTTGTCATGCAAGGCATCGGTTCGTACACCTCAGCTTGGATGAGAAGTTGAAAATAGTGAGCTCTTGCTCTGTCTGTAATGGTTGCACCTGAATTAGCTCTGAAATAACCCAAAACATCAGGATGGCTGCCTGAGGGAGATAATTCGGGTCTCTTTCTCCTCCTCGGTGCAGCCAGGAGCACCTGCAGATCGGTCTGTCTTCCCACAAATCATCTCTGTGAGCAAAATTGGTTGGCAGGTCAGGCTGCCCGGACCCAAACCAGCCCTGTTCTCCTCTCTTCTCCTTCCTGCTGCGGGGGTAATGTGGTTTTCCTGGTGAGGTGCTCTCGTTACAATCGCATGCCCCATTAACGACCTGAAATGGGTCAGAGCCTCAGATTGTGCTCAAGGTTAACAGAGGTTTTGCAACTCGATCGTAGCCAAGCGGCACTTCAGCATTTCCCATGGACTCTACAGATGCTGAAGCATCTGGTGACTGCAGCAGGACAGAGTGATTCAATCCAGATGTTGGGACTCTCTGCTGCGAAGGTAAATGACTTTCTGCGGTGAAAGGGCAGCATCGCTCCTGTCTGCACTCTGGTGTTGTCTTTAGATCTATTTTTCCAGCTAAAAAAAACGTGATTGAGAGATGCTTTGGGGGTGGCTCTTGGGTGGGCACCTCTGTGGCAGGGCACAACCACAGCCTGTGTTTGGTGCTGAGCCCACCAGCAGCCTCAGCGTGAGAAAAGCTTCATGCTCAGGTGCTGTGGCTCTCCACAGGTGACTTCCACGCTGCTCCTGGAGCCAGCGAGCCAGCTCAGAGGTGCCCGGGCTCAGTGGAGGAGGGGGTTGGAACTGGGTGATCTTTAAGGTCCCTGCCAACCCAAACCAGTCTGTGATTCTGTATGTGCAGGCTGAAAAATCAGCTTATTTCCCTGAAATCCCTCCGATTTTTTTTCCAGAATCTATTAAAAATTAACAGCGGAGAGAGACAACTGCTCCCTCTGAGCTGAGGGGTGGGACAGGACCAAAACCAAACACCCTTTTGCTGCTGGGTGTTCGGGGAGCAGAGCAGGAGAGCTGCCTTCTCTCCTTCTCTTTGCAGGGCTGAAGCTTTGCCCCCGCTTTGTCAGCAGCCCTCCGTGGATTCAGGGCTCTTCTTCCCCTTCTGAGGTTTCTTCTTCAGAAATAGACACCTACCCCTGCCCACCACAGGCATGTGGTTAGATAAGCTCAGCTTTTTCTCACTTCGCTACAAAATAAGCCCTTTCAAAGCCCCGCTCGTGACACAGACCTGTCGGGGTGGAGGTTTTTTATCACCCGTTAACCAAAAAAAAAAAAAAAAAAAACGATGAGCGCAGCTAATCGGGAGGAAAAGCGCCCTGAGATTTCGTACTGTGGGAGACCAGAGCTGGTAGAGAAACCCAAGCCGGGCTTGATCAGCCCTCGGGGTCACGCAGGGACATGAGAGCAACAAAGCAGAGACTTCCCTGCCGAAATGAGATTGTCAGATGGGAACGGACGCTTTTCGGAAGGAGAGAAGTGTAGGCAGTTGCTGCCCTCTAGTCCAATGAGCAGCACATCTTTAATGAGGTCTGGGATTGTGTTACCCACTGATGAGTCTGGCTCCCCTCGAGCCGGGATCTGGTTACAGGAGAGAGCCCTTGGTTGCTGCTTTCACCACGGGTAGCACAGGGGCGGTGGGCTCGCCCAGCCGGGGTTTTGTTTGAGCAGGGATAGGGTGAGGGGGCTCTTCGAGGTGTCTCCAAACCAAACCTGGACTTCTCACCCTAGTCTTCTTTGGGTGCTGGTCTAAAGCTCTAGCTGGAGGGCTTTTTTCCTAGGGGGAAAATGCTGCAGGGCTTTTGTACCTCTTCACCTGAGTGAAAGTGTGGTTGGAAGTGAATGATCCCACCCCACGATGAGGTGGGAAATGCCCCAGACCGTTGCCCTCATGCTGCCAGCGCATTGCTGTAGGTATAGTTTGGGACCTTTTATTTTTAATCTCCCCAGTAATACGTCTGTTACTCCCTTTTCCACTCCCCCCCTGGCTACTGTGGCACATCCACCGTATCCAGTCCCCGTTCTTCTGTCCCAGCTCGTGCCTGCTTCCATGTGCAACGTATCACTTCTGCTTCCTTCTCCCCTGGAGAGCTGCCAGCCCTTGAGCTTTATCAGCTTCCCCCTTGGGAGCTGGCTTCCCTGTCACACATGCTGCTGTCCTGGGATTTGCTGGCTCTAAGGCTCTAATCTTGAAAAGCAGTTTTTGGCTTTACAGGCTTTGTGGCGGCGCTTCCTCTTGCTGGGTGGTTGACCCCGTGGAGCCAGATGGTGGGTGGCTCCCAGGCAGGCTGGGAATGGAGAGGAGGGATGGGCTGGTGAGCTGAGGTGCCTGCCCTGGTTTCCTCTGTGGTGACTTTGAACGTCCAACCTCTCAGAACTGTAGAATCTCTGAACGGTTTGGGTCGGAAAGGGCCTGAAAGATCATCTCGTTCCTACCCCCTGCCACGTGCTGGGCACTATCTCAGGTTACTCCAAGCGCTGTCCAGTCTGGCCTTGAACAATTCCAGGGATGGGGCAGCCACAGCTTCTCTGGGCAGGCTGTGCCAGGGCCTCACCCCTCTCTGAGTGCCCAGTGGGACCTTCCTCTCCATGATCCTGGTTCCCAGCTGGGGACACCTGGGGTGTGCAGCCACCCTGTGGTGACCTCTGCCCCTGCTGTGCTGGGCTCTGCCCGAGCTGGAGGGCACCTGTGGGTGCTGCACTGCCTGGCTCAGCATGGCTGTGTCCAAGCACATCAGCCTGCAGGGCCACCTTCACGCATTTGGGGGACAATGCACCAAAATAGTCTTATCATGCTCAAACTCTGAAGAGCTGCAGGTGGAGGGTGAGGGAGGGACAGCTTGGACCGGGTATGGAAAGGGTTGATATGGCTTGAGGTGGGCATGGGGTACAGCTCTGAGCCTGGGGGCTTAAAATGCTCAAGTGTTTTGCTCTGTTTCTAAAAAACAATTATAAAAAAAAAAAAAAAAATCCCAAGCTCCACATGGACCTGGAAGCTGCCGGAGAAAACAGTTGGTGCAGCTGCAGAGCCCATCATGATGTGGTGATGGACAGGGCTTGCACCAGTTTGTTTTTTTTTTTTTCCTGCTTGCCTGGGCTTGTGGCATGTGGTGGGAGTTTATTCTTGTAATAAGGAGAGTGATGAGATGGTACCTCACAAGCAAAGCAGAATTTCATCACCAAAATACCCCTGAGCTGGTGGAGCTCCATTGAAACCACTGTAGCCTTATTGTGGTGCTACAGCCTCTGAGCTGCTTAACATGGGCATCCCCTGGGCTTGCTGTGGAGCTGCTGCTTTGGTCAACACTGTCTCAGCATGGCCTTGTCCCTGCTGGCATCACCTGGGACTTGTGTCCACAGTGCTGGGGGGGAGGGGGGGGGAGGTTGGCACCCTGTCCTGGGTGGCACTTCGGGGCTGTTCCACGGCTGACCTGACCCACCACATGGCCAGAGATTCTGCTGGTCCTGCAGTGGCTGTCCTGGCTGGAAACACCTTTCCTGAGATGTCCCAGGGTGGTGATGGCTCATAGTGATCCGTGCAGAAGAGCTGGTCTTCCCTTCAGCTTCTTGTGGATAGCTTAGACCTGCCTGTAGCAGACCTTAGACACGACTTGTGCCTCTCCTTGCTCATTGGCACACAGGAGAGATGGACATGGGGCTTGGCTGGTGGTTCTCCAGCCTGCTGGGAGTCCTTTTGCTGCCACCACCTCATTCCCCGGGGAGCATCTCCAGTGCCACATCCCAGCCGTGGCTGGTGGAGCTTTCCAGCTTCCCAGCCTGGCTCCCACCCTGCCCAAGAGCTCAGGTGGGTGTGTTGGCAGTGCTGGTTTGGCACTGGCACCAGCCCGGTCGAGCCGTCCCCGGGCCATGGATGTCCTTCCCAGTGACAGCTCTTCCTGATGGATGGCTTTAGCAGCTTGTCAGCTCCGTGTTCCCAGTTCACAGTGTTCCCTCTGAAGGTGATTATTAACCCGGTTATCGCCAAAGCTCTTCACAAGTTCCTCTTCTCGGAGGGACATCCATCCATCCCAGATTATCTCTGATGTACCCGCTGTGCCAGCTGATGTCAGCCCTGCCGTCTTATCTTGCTCATCCCTGCCCAAGGGAAGCTCAAATCCTTTGATGTGAGAGTCCTGCCCCCACTTTTGGGGCGAGGATGTCCCCTCGGTGGGGACGGTGGCTGCCGGAAGGTGCCGGCCGGCCCCGGGTGCAGCGAGAGGCTGTTCCAGGAAATTCCTGTGCCCCTTTTCTGCGAAGCACCGCAGCAGTGCTGGTGCTGATGCTTCCTCCACCCTGCCTGCTTGTGAGCCCAGGGTTGCTCCTCACCAGCGGCAGCGTTGCTGCCCTGCCAGGGCTGGGGTATCCCTGGGTTATCTCCGGGATCCAACCTCCCTGGCATCCCACCAGGCACTGGCCTTGTGCAGGGGGCTCATTCCTGTCCTGGCTGCCCCAGGGCACTAACGAGCTCCTGCCTTCGTTAGCCCCACTGGTTGCAAGCAGCATCTGCTGCTCACAGCTTTGGTGGGGGATAAGGCACGTGGGTGGCTTTTAGTGACAGTGCTGGGGTGGGCTCCCGACACTGATTTATCTCCCAGCTGCTCGTGGGCCATTGGGTTGCCGATGTTGATGCACCAGCTCCCGAGAAATGGGCTTTAATTCAGGAGCTGTGGGTGCATCCACGCTGGCCTCGGGGCTCCTCGTCATCTCTGCCTCGCTGCACCGGTTGTCTAGGCAGAAAATCAGATTTCCCCCCTTCTCTGGGTTTGTTAAGTGGAAGATAACTTCCCCGGTGGAGGGGATGGCGTGTGAGGCTCCAGGAACACTTGGCTAATCCGCTGTAATTCACACCATCTGGCTATTGTCCCTGGCACAGGGAGGGGGTAGGTGGCCCATGTTCCCCCCCTCATGGGGATGGACATCCCCAGCTCTGCCTTCTGCCGTGGATCGTGGGGGGCTGAGGGTCTGTGTGACCCTGCTGTGCCCCACAGGAGACCAGCTGGAGGGGTGTGGGTGTAGCTTTTTATCCTGGGCTATGGGAGCCATCACCAATCTCAACCCAGGTGCCTGCGCCAACTGTACCATGCAGGAGGAGTCCTGGGAGAGCAGGGGGCAGTGTGTGCCCTCCTGGGCTCAGGTCCTGCCCGGGAAGGAGGATGAGGCTTCGCAGGGATGCCCACCCATCTTGCTTGGGTGGGGGGCTCCTGCATTGTCCACTTGCTGGGAATTTGGGGACGGGATTTGGGTCATCCCTGGCTTTAATTTAATTTAATTAGGCTTGTGGTTCCCTGAACCCAGGTGCTGAGGACCAGCAGATCCATCTGCCTGTGCCTGGGCATGGGGGCTGCTCCCGGGGAGCTCTGTGGGGACATGGAATGCCATGATGCCGTGAGAGCCACTGGCTGGGGTGGGGGTTCCTGTGGACAGTGACGCCACTGGCTGTGCTGGGTGAGGGGCTGTGGGTGCCCCTGCCCAGTCCCACTCCCCTGGAAGGACCTAGGCTGTGGGAGGTGGTGGCCAATGCCTGGCTGGGGAGGCTGTGCCCAGTGGGTGGCCACGGTGGCTCAGCTGCTGTGGGCACAAGTGCTCCTGCCTTCCCCTCCCTACCTCTCCCGTGCCCTGCCAAGAATTTGTTCCCTCTTGCTCAGGGCTGACATCACCCCTTTATCGCTCCTTGCTCCAAATGTGCGCGGCATCCGGGAGGTGTTGGCCACGGGGCCTTGCCCTGCCCACGCAGGATGTTGATGGGCATTTCGTCCTGCCTGGACCTGCACTGGGCAGGGAGCCCCTCCCTGAGTCCCTTTTGGGAACTCCCCTCTGGTGGCACCATCCCTGCTTGGTGCCACCTCAGCCTGGGCTTCCCCACCCGTGCCAGGACGGAGCAGAGATGAACATCCCCGAGGAGCTGAGATGGGATGAGTCCCTGCCCAGCTGAGCCTCCCTGCGGTGCTGCCTGGCTAAATCCCATCCTGTGCCCGGAGAAGCTGGATCCAAGGTGGTGGTGAATCCTGTCAGGGCCAGAAGGCCCTGTTTAGCTTGGCATCCCAGGCAGGATTTGAGCCTGAGCCTACGGAAACAAGGCTCAGCACATTAATCCATTTGGCCTTGGCACCCCAGCTCCCTTCCCGTTGATGGTGTCCTTGATCCTGGCACCGTCCCAGGGCTGGGAGGATGGTGACAATGGTGACAGCTCCATCTTGGTGAGGCATCTTGGCCAGGGTGGGGGGACACACAGCCCTAAAGCTCTGCGTGGGAGGTGGGATTGATGTCCTGGGATTTGGGGAACAGCAGGGGGCACCCAGATGATGGCCTGCAGAGCTGGGAGGGGACGATGGGTGCCTGGTGAGCAGCCCCTGGGGCTGCTGATGGCCCACGCTGCCAGGACAACCCTGGGGGAGCTGCTCCACCTCAGGGATGCTCAGCCCTGGGGCAATCAGTCTCTCTTCAGCTTCCACACTGGGGTCCCAGGAGGGGGTGGCTGTGGAGGGGGCAGCTCCAGGGAGCTGCTGCTGTGCCCAGGCGTTCTCCAGGCTCTGGGCAACTTCACAGCCACGGGGAAATTCTTCAGCCAAGCTGTGCTTCGCACTGCTTGAGCTTTTGCAGGTCTCCCTGGCCCTCTCCCGCTGCGTGTGGCTCAGGGATGAGGATTCCCAGCTCGTGGCCTGAGGGTGAGGATGTACACAGCTCGTGGCTTGGCGACGAGGATGCTCAGCTTGGAGCTCGGGGATTAAGGTGCGCAGACTGCACTTCCACAGCTCAGGGATGAGGCTGCACAGCTCAGGGCTCGGGGATGAGGACTCACAGCTCACATCTCGGGAGAGGAAGCCACTCCTACGTTTCACTGGGACGAGCTGCAGACCTGAGCCACCAGCCCTCCGTGGGTGCCGTGCCGGCAGGGGCAGGGGGTGCTTTGGTTTGGCAGCTCCCGGGCCGTAGCCGTGTTATTGCCTGTCTGTGCTCCGCTCAGCGAACTGCAGTGCTGGTTTGGAGCAGTGCCTGTGCCTGGGGGGCCTTGGTGCCGGTGCAGGAGCAGGGTGAATACTGAGACAGCCAAACGTCAGTGCAGGGCCGTGCCCGACTCACCTGAAGGAAACGTGTCCACACCAAACCGGGGCTGCGGCTGCAGCCGGCTCCTGTCGGCGAGAGAGCACGGGCGGTGCAGGCGGGCTGGGCTGCCAGGCTGGCCCAGCTCAACCCCTGCGGTGGCTCTGCTGTCACTGGAGGAGGGCACGATGCCGTGGGGTCAGTCCTCTTTGCCCTCCCTGCGTGGGCTGGGAGGGCGCCCCAATGGCGGTGCTGGAGGCCGAACTTTTCTGCTTGCTCAAGATAAGGAAAGCCAGGGCTTGTCATGCCAAAGTCCCGGTGGAGGCCGGTGTGTCCCGCTCCTGGGGGAGCCGCTGCAGTGTCCGGAGCTTCTGCAAAGTCCTCAGGAATCGCTGCTGACCCGCTGCTCCGGCCAAACGCCGGCCGGCCCCTGGTGCGGGAGTTTGCCCCGGCTTGCCGAGCCTGTGGAGCGCTGCTGGATTTTGCAAACTGGGCTCGGGCTCTGCTCTGTTCCTGCCGCAGCAAAAGCCTCTCTCTGCCGGCCTGTGGTCTGTGAGGATGCCATGGTGGGCTTCAAGGCACCTGCTGTCCTCTGCTGCTCTCCCTGCGCCGGGGCTTCTCCTGCGCTCAGTCTGACCGCGTCCCTCCCGCCGGCACAACTGCAAAACCAGTTGGCGAGCTGGGAGCCGGGGCGGGAGGAACTGGTGCCGGCATCTCCTCGTGATGCAGCATCCCGGGAGGGCGGCGAGCCCAGCGCCAGCCTCGCCGGGGCCGCACAGACTGACCGGCTCCAGCGATCCCGGCGGGGCCGAGCCAGCGGTGACGGCTCCTGTGCCAGCTCCGGCGTGGCCAGCAGCTCGTGTGCTGGTGGCCATGGGGAGCGAGCGCGGCCCTGGGCGAGCTGCCACGCTTTGGGGCCACGTGTTGTGGGCCCGGGGGTTTCATTGTCCCTCCCTGCGCTCTTGGCCGGGCCTAAGCACAGCAGATGTGGAGCTGAGCGGCGTCGGAGACCTTAAATAACACCAGAGCATCCTCACCCTCCTGGCCCCGGGCCTCCTGCCAGCCTCCCAGGAGTTCTTTTTGTGTGTGTGTGAATAAATTAGAACTTCCGAAACAAACCCTCTGACCGCCCCGCTCCTCTAAGGCAAAACAAATCCTGCCTGGCTCGGCCAGCACGTGGCCCGTGTTTGCTCCCTCCTCGCCAGACTTGGCCAGAACGATCTGGAGAATCTCTCTCTCTCTCAGGTTTTGGGGATGTTTCCCGGGGTTTTGAGGCTCATTTGGTGATAGGAAACTTCATGTTTGGGCTGGGAGCTTTCCTTGCTGGCTGCGTGGGAGCAGCACAGGTAACCGTGCCCCGTCAGCTGCGTCATGCTGAGGCCGCGGCCACGAGCACTTTTATTTTTAAACCTTATCTTTATTGGAGTTTTCTCCTGCACTTCTGGGAAAGGTGAAATGCACCTTATCTGTTTGGCTGCTGGCACCAGGAGCTGCTCCTGGCGAGATGAGAGGTGGATTCGGCATTCCCTGCGGCACTGGGGTGGCGGGGGTGATGCGGGGGCAATGCCAGGGGTGATGCTGAGCCAGCCTGGCACTCATCCATGATGGATGTTGGGTGTTTCGTGGGAAAGGGAGGTCCCTGCAGCCCCTTCCTGCCAGCTGAGCACCTCCGGGGTGTGTTATCACCCTGGCCTCTGGCCAGAGGCTTAATTATGGGTTTCTGACGCAGCAATAAAGTAAAGCTTTGAAGTTGGGGACCGGCCCAGAGCCCCTGAGCTGATGGCTTAGCTGGCACCCGAAGAGCTGGAAGTGCCCTGATCCCACTCTGGGGGTGTGGAAGCTGGGGGGCAGCCAGTCCCTGTGCCCCTCCAAGCCTGGTGGGAGGGGTGCTGGGATCTCGTGGGGTGACAGTCCCCAGGGCCACCATTTCATCCATCCCAGGGTGGCTCCTGCACAGGAGCCCTTCTCAGTCATGTCCCAAGGAGCACCCAAGGGTGCCAGGCAGAGGGTGCAGGGCCATGGGGCTGCCCCTGCAGCGCTGCCCTGTTAATGGTTAATGCGCCTGGGCAGCGGTTGTGGCACGGACTCCCCGAGCTATCAGCTCTGCCATCGGCCCCGGGAACAGCCTGTACCTTGCTGCCGCTGTTTGTTTGCATCCCGGCCACTCCACCCTGGCCACCGGCCTTGTCACCGCCCCACAACACCCAGCTCCCACCCGGGCTGTCCCCCAGCCACCCCGATGGTGGCTCTGCGGGTGACAGTGTCACCTGCGGTGCCCCTGTTTGAGGCGAGATGGAGGAAATGAGGCCGGGACCGGGCATGGAGCACCCGGTGCCCTCCGGAGAGGGACATCCCTGTCAGATGCTCCCCTGAAGGATGCAGGGTGGCAGGAGCGGAGCAAAATCCCTTTCCCCCCCCACGCTTTTTAATCCCCTCACATCCCCCAGCCAGGCGAGGGGGTGCTCCGCCTCTTGGTCACTATTTCTGAGAGGCGAAAAGCAATCTGCAAAAGGCAGCATCTCCCACGGAGCCTTATGCCAGCTCTGAAAGGTGCTGGATGGAGCTTTCAGAGGCTATTTTGGGGGCTGATGGCTCCCACCCCGCATCGCTGCAGGGCTCTGGGCTGTGCCGGTGCCTTGCTGATGCCTGAGAGTTTGCCTGCACTTTCAATCAGGGAGGCGCTCGGGGCGATGGGGTTGCAGATAAGGGAATGTTTTCTTCCGCAAGGGAGAGAAAACAGCAGCTCCGCGACCTGCGAATGCCCCAGGGCAAGGTCACGTCCTGCTGGGGCAGGACCTGCAGGAGGGTGCCAGCCGAGGTTGGCCCGGGGAACTGATACTGGGGTTGGTCCCCGGGGATGGGGAGGCAGAGCAAGGGGGGCTCTGGGGGCTGGGGACAGACAGACAGTGACTGTCAGTGGCCACTGCAAGGCTCCTGTCTCTTTCAGGATGTGACTCGGGCTTCGGGCAGGCGACAGCCCGGCACTTGGACACCATGGGCTTTCGGGTGTTCGCCAGCGTGCTGGACCTGCAGAGTGCCGGTGCCCAGGAGCTGCGCCGGAGCTGCTCGGCCAGGCTGACGCTGCTGCAGATGGACCTGACCAAGCCGGACGACATCCAGCGTGTCCTGCAGCACATCCAGGCCCACACCAACAGCACAGGTAGGAGCCCTTGGTGGCCCTCCAGGACCCCTCATAGCTCACTGGGACCTCAGCTTGCAGCCAGCAGTGGCAGTGCCAAGCTTCCACCTGCCCCCACAGTGGGCTGCATCCCTGGGGGCACCTGCACCAACAGCCTCTGCTGAAAGCCCTGGTCCTGGGGCACCCTGTAATTCCCCTGTGGGACCCCCCTGAGCCCGGGGAGCAGCTGGGATTCCCAGGGTGGGGGTCCCCACTCAGGTCACCTTCTGAAGCGCCCCATCCCCGCAGGGCTCTGGGGCCTGGTGAACAACGCCGGCTTCAACGACACCATCGCCGACGCCGAGCTCTCGCCGCTGGGCAAGTTCCGCACCTGCATGGAGGTGAATTTCTTTGGCTCCCTGGAGCTCACCAAGGGGCTGCTGCCCCTGCTGCGCTCGGCCGGCGGCCGTATCGTCACCGTCAGCAGCCCCGCAGGTGAGCAGCCCCACTCCAGCCTGGGCACACCCCTAATCCAGCCCCCCCCCATGGTGTGGTGTGGCTCCCACCCCCTGGGCACTTCCATATTCCCAGCCAGCTGCACCAGATTGGCACCAGGCACCACAGGATGGGCTGGTGGGATGGCTGAGCCCCACAGCAGGCACAGGGAAATGGGGAGCCGGGGGGCCTGGGGACAGGCAGCCCACTTACAACAGCACAGGCAACCCAAACCCAGCTGCCACACACCTCCACACACACCACGGACAACAGCCTGGTCAGGGGGGGAAAACCAGCCTCCTTTTCCACCCCTTCCTTAAATTTTTTTTTCCCCATTAAAATACATTAATCCTCCACTGGGGATGATGACCTTAAGCTTTGGCTGGATGGGGAGGTAAAACCAATTTCCTCTTCGCTCCCCACTTTCCCCCCCTGCCCCCATTAAAACATTAATTTGAATCTACTTCCAGTTGTTTTCTCAGCAAATCAAACCCTAAGCTCTCTCTGTGTGCAAGGGGCGGGGGAACAGCCCTACACAAGCCACTCCACACCCACTCCCCACTCCCTGCCTGCCCCCAGGCCACCTGCCTGAGCAGCAGCTCACTGATCCCTTCCCTCGTGCCAGGAGACATGCCCTTCCCCTGCCTGGCAGCCTATGGAGCCTCCAAGGCAGCCCTGAGCCTGCTCATGGACACCTTCCGCAGCGAGCTCCAGCCCTGGGGGGTCAAGGTCAGCCTCATCCTGCCCGGCTACTACAAAACAGGTGAGAGGGTTTCTGTTCCCTGCCTGCACCTGCAGGCAAAGGGCAGCTATTCCAGGGAGGCAGGAGATGGAGCAGTGGGATGAGCAGCTGGTGGTGCAGGATGAGGCTCCTGTGCATCTCCAGCCACCTCCGTGGGGACAGTGGCTATCCTGTGGCCGTTGGGCTCTGGGGGATGGGAAACAGGCTCAGGATTGCACCAAGGCTGGTCGAAGCAGCTCAGCCACATTTATGGTAGCACCATCCCCACCGCAGGCAGAGTCTGAGACCTCTGCTCGAGTCCCAAGTGCTCCAACCGCACTTCCCTCGTGGCAGATCTTTGCCAGAGTTTCAGCAGGACCTTCTCAGGAGGCTGGGAGGTGACTGGGGCTGCTGGCACCCCTGGCAGGGGGGCTGGAGGAGGAGGAAGGACCACACAGCTCACGGTGGGGGGACACCATGTCCTTGCAGGGACGACGTGCGACCCAGCCTTCTGGAACCTGCAGAAGCAGCGGCTGTTGGCCAGCCTGCCCCAGGAGCTGCTGCAGGCCTACGGCGAGGACTACGTGGAGGAGATCAACCACCAGTTCATCCAGTTCATGAAGGTGGCGGTGGAGGACCTGAGCGCGGTGGTGAACAGCATCACGGACGGGCTCCTGGCTGCCAACCCAGCCGTGCGCTACTACCCGGGGCAGGGCCTCGGGCTCATGTACTTCATCCACCGCTACCTGCCCTACTTTGTCCGAGACTTGTTCCTGAAAGGATTCTTCATCAACCCCAAGCTGCCCCGGGCGCTGCGGCGGGAGCACCACACCGGAGCGAAGAAGGCCTGACCCGGGCCCGGCGAGGCCTCTCCCGGCATTTCCAGGCACAGCAGCCCACGGGGCACGTGCTCAGCCAGGGGCACCGCCCTCCCGGCGCCACGGGGGAACAATCAGCACTAGAACGTTAAAAACCAAATTCCTTTCCAAAATCAGGTAGATCTATTTTCTATTGTGCGAGAATCAACGTTTTTTCTAGAGACCTTGTTTTTTTTGTATTTTTTCTAACCGTGCGTCCTCCAAGGGGGCCTGTCCCTGCCTGGCTCGGCAGCTCCGCACCACGGGCCGGGCTGCACCTGGGGCGTTTCCTCAGCCACCCACCATCTTCCTCACTGCTCTCAGAGCTGTTGGTCTCCTCTTGGCTGGGTCAGGGCTGGGACCCTGTGGCTGCTGCCTCCCTGCCACTCATGACACACTCCACGTGCTCCCGGTGAGCGCAGGGGCCAAGGCCGGGCTGCCAGCGCCGCAGAGCTCCTCACGAGATGAACCACGTGATTGTCACTTTTTAAATAAAGCCGTTCTTGATACTCCCAGCAGGTTCTGGCTGTCTCCTTGCGCTGTGATGCTGGTCAGGGATGCCCTGCCCGCGGGCAGAGCTCAGCTGGGTCACGGCTGGCACCACGCTGGGCGCTGTGGCACGAGCTGTGGGAGTCCCAGAAAAGGGGTTAATCTGCCAGGAAGGGCTCGTGCCCACTCCCTGCTCCTCCTCCCCAGTCCTACCCCAAAGGCTTCCTTTTGCTTTGTTCCAACGCTGTGGTCCTGCTGGGGCAAGGATGGAAGGGGTGACAGCCCCACGCAGGGTGACAAGCCATGCAGCTCCCTAAGGTTGCACCCCTCAGGCACCCCTTCAGCTCAGCACCCAGCTGCACCCACAGACCCTGCCTTGCCCGTGGAAGAAACAAGTGCCCCAAGTCACATAGGAGCCACACCACGCTCTGCTACCACAAGTCTCAGATTCCCTGGGGAAGAGGCCCTGTGGCTGCTGGAGGCTCTGCCTGGGGCTGTGGGAGCAGGTGCCCAAGTAAGCAGGAGAGCACAGTGCAGTAGGCAGATATTTATTGATGTAGAGAGGAGGGGATCACAGGAAAACAAACTGCAGAGGTGACCACAGCACAAGCTGGGACGGAGTCGCTCTCCACTGATCCCTCCCCACAGCAGCACCCAGCGTGTTTCCCTGCTGCCATAGCACATCTCCCAGAATCTGAGTGCAAGTAGGAGCTAGCCAGGACAGAGCAGCAAGGAACAGGGCTGCCACACCATGCCCAGGGCTTGGCTCCCACCCCAGGCCATGCACAGGCAGGGCCTGGGACATACCTGCCCTCACCAGGGTGACCAAGGGTTGCTCTGTCCCGTGGCCAGCTGTGCTGCACAGCTCCATGGCACTGCCAGCCTGCCCTCCACAGGTGAGGAGCCTGGATGTCTGCCCTGAGGAGGTGCAGGGGTCCATCAGCATCGGCAGAGCCCCAAAGAGCCCTGGCTCTTGCGTGGCTGTGACAGTAAACTGCGAGTTGGGGGTCTCCAGGGGAGGAAGGGGCTCGGCCAACTTAAGGAACCCTGCGCAGGGCAGCAGGGAGACTGATGAGAGCAGCTTCTGCAGACAAAGCAAGGCTGCACGAGTGCAAACGCTGCCAGAGTGGGAGGAGTGCGTTCCACAAGCCCTCTGGCTCTGCCCTCACTTTCCCACAGACTCTGTCCCAGCCTTGGCTAGGGCTGCTCAGTCCCTCCCAGGTCAGGGTTAGCTACAAGGGGACGCAGGGATTGCACAGCAGCACGGGCTACGCTACGAACCACACTCAAACTACATCTCACAGGAACAACACTGAGCAGGAGGCGTGCAGAGCACCGACAGAGGACCCCCAGCCATGGCAGACCTGCCCCGCTCCTCTGCAGCAGTGGGACCCCCTTGGAGGCAGCCCCCCCCCAGCTCTGTGAGCGTAAGCACACACAGCAATTAGTACAGGAACACTTGGACCACTGGACACACAACAGGAGGTGTCCCTCCTGCTGCACAGGGCCAACCCTGGGCCACTGGTATCTCCGGACACCTCACAGCACACACAACTCACACTTCAGCTCATGAATAATTTAACTAGCAACTATACAGTTTCCTCATCTGATCCAGTTCCACAGGTGGGACATCCCTGGAGTCTGGGCAAGGGACAACTCAGGGAGTTAGACGGGGGTCCCTCCGGACTCCAGGGGCGGGAGGGTCGGGCAGGAGCAGAGCAGGGTTAGAAGATGGGAATGTAGTTGTCGATCTTGGTCCGGTGCCGCTGGGCGATGCACTCTGCGATCCACACGATGTTGCGGCACTCCTGCTCCTTCAGCTTCACAAAGGCGTAGAACACTCCAAAGTGGAACTGGTTGAGAAAGGCCAGCTTGTTCAGCTTCACCTGGGGAAAGCCCAAAGGAGGAGATGTCACTTGTCCACCTTGGATGGGAGGAGCTGGTCAAGGCAAGCGTGGACCCGCTTGGGAGGGCCCAGGACTTCCCAGCAGGCTGGAAGGCTCAGCACAGGTATCCTGCTCTGCATCTCTCTAGGTCCTCAGGACAGCTCCAACCTACAGCACAGGGCTCAGGACAGGCTCTGACACTGAAGGGGGAAATATTTGTACCCTCAGGTACCGTGAAAAATCTTCCTTTCCCACGCAGTTACACTCTGGATTTATGATCGATGGACCAAATATCCACACGCGGTCCCCAAATGTGCTCTAATCTGTCTGGGCGGGAAAACGTTCCGAGCATGCTGGGCCCCCATTCCCGAGCAGGAGCAGAAGGAAAGCGTGTTTTTCCTTCCCCCAGACCACGTTCATCCACAGCACTGCTAACAGGACAGCACGCCAGCTTGCTGCCACCCTGAGCTCTGCAAATGGCACATGCCAAGAAGCACCTCGGGTGTCACTCACCTCGTGCTCAAAGAACCGGTCTTCAAGGGTTTTGTCCCCAGGGTTGCTGCCAGCCCCTTCAAAGAGCAGCTTGTACTCCTGTAGGAAGGCATCACATGAGGATATATCCCATACCCGAGCCCAGCAGCACTTGGGGGCCCCTTCTGTCAGACAGGCCACCCTGCCAAGTCAGCAGAGGACAGGGAAGCCGAGAGTCCTTTGAAGAAGCCACATCGTCACTTAGAGCCTGCAGGAAGGGGGCACCTCCATTTACAGACTGGAGTGCCTGGGCCAGGCCCCTGTGCCCACACACACACTGGCACATGCCCTGGCTGCTCAAGAAGGGGACACCGAGCTTTCTGACTCCAAACAGGTCCCCAGCCTGCACAAGAGGAGCTTGAGGAACACAGACACATCCAAGCATGTGCTCCCAGGTCACTGTCTCTCCTGTGACCGAAGCAGAGCTCAGGGCTGGAGATGGGGCACACCGCTTCTTGTTGAAGACACATTTCCACTCCCAAACCAGGCAAGGAGAGCCTGTCATTGCTGCCACACCAACACCTCAAGGGTTTGGTGGTGAGGGCAGTCCCCACACCCTGGGACAGGGCACAGCCTCCCAGTCACCTCTGGAATGACAGCCATGACTGACAAGCCAACAGCGTACCACGAAAGTCAAGTCCAACTTGGCCAAGCAGAGCACAGGACCAACAGCAGCAGCAGCAGACAGGCCCCCCTCTCCCCAAGCTGTCAACCCACAAGTTCCCCCAGATCCCTGAGAAGCTCTGACCCAGAGCAGGTCCTTGTACCAGTCCCCATGGCCCTCACCCCAGAGCACTCACAGGGTAGTAGTCAGCAACGTTTTTGACTTGCTCGTAGTCATCTGCCCTGGCCAGCTGAGCCAGGCCCTCGGGGTAGAGCTTGCCACAGTGTGGGAACAGCTTGGCTCGGTCCTCCTTGGACAGCTCAGTCCCGAAGGAGTTGATGGTGATAATGAAGGCTCTCCGGTCAGCTTCAAACTGCGGGGAGAGAGAGAGGTTCACCTTGGGATGCAGCGTCCTTACCAGAGGCCAGCAGATCCCACAGCTGCTCTGCACAGAGCCACATCAGAGGGCAGCACCAGGAGCCTGCCAGGATGTGCACAGCTCTCCAGGGCTCAGCCAGGGCAGGCTACACGTGCAGGATCCCAGTATGCCCAGTAGATGATGCCTGCGGAGCAGTCAGGTGAGGAAATCCCCATCCCAGGCACAAGCCAAATCCTGCCCAAGTCAAGGAGTGTGTTTCACTACAGCTCCTGAGCCCTGCACATCCCACAGCAAGCCTTGGTGTGGAGACAGTCTGTGCCCTGAACAGCTCTGGCTGCTCTCCTGCTCCTTATCCATGGGAGAGGATGAAGATGTTGCCACAAAGGCAACAAATGAGTCAGCAGTGGCAAGATCAGGACTGGGGATCCAAAGGTATGTGCAGGCAGTGTTCCCCAGGTCTCCCAGTGAGCAGGCAGAGTGGGCACGGGGTTGCATCCTGAGCATCCTTAACGCTGGCAGGCAAGCTGGGCCTGAGCAGAGAGCAGTGACCATCACTGCAATACCACCCCAGCTGTGGGAGCTCCCACACCTACCTCCAGGATTGGGCACATGGCATCTGCCGTGGTACCTCCCAGCGTCTTGCAGAACTTGTAGAAGGACTCCAGGTAAGCCTGGAAGAGAGAGGGCAGATGAGCACTCTGCTGCACAGCTTCATCTACTGCCCCACAGGGCCCTTCAGCAAAGGACAGGAAGCAAGCAGGGAGGATCCCAGCTGCTCTCTAACACAGCACAGGAACTCTGGCCCCGTGTGAACTTGCCCACACAAGGACAGTGCTTCCCCAGGAGCTGCAGACATGAAGGGTTGTGGTCGGGTTCGTTCAAGTGACTGCATGAGCTTACTGTGGGCAAGATCCCCAGGCAGCAAGGCTAAAGCCTATTTTTCTCCTTTGAATCATCTAACTCATTTACCGAAGTCTCACGTGGTTTCCTGACCCTGCTCTGGCCTCCCCAGACATGCCAAGCCACACAGCCATAGCTGCAAGACCTACACTCAGCAAGTACCGCTGTGTAAGCAGAGTCAAGAGATGAGACGGGACATCTGTGAAAGAAACCAGCCATTCCCTCTAATTCCCTTTTCACACTGCGGCCCCTTGGTCTCCATCCCAACTGGAGCCCTTGCAGAAAACACGAGGCCAAGGGACAGCTCCGCTGCCTCCAGGAAACGTAATCCTTTGTGGAGATGCACTGTAATCCAGCTGGAAGATGACTGTGTGTCCCAGGGGGAGCCCAGGAAGGCTGTGCATGGCTAAAAGTCCCGTTCAGCAAAAAAAAAAACGTTCTCAGAAGAAGTGATCGTGTGATAAAGCGCTTCCCCGGGCAGAGAGCTGCAACCAGAGTGCCTTCAAAGGGATGGAATAAAAAACGATGCTGAGACATCGCAAATCTCTGCTTCGTCACAACAACTCCTGGCCTGAAGACGGACCAAGAACGCACGTGTTGGACACCCTCGGCACTAGGAAAGCACCTGGATTGCTGTGCTCTGTAAATATTTGTAACCACAGGGTGCAAGAGGAGAGTACTGGGGGCAGCACCACACACCAAAGAAACATCCTCTGCAGCACTCCCCACTGCTCAGGTGGAGGAGAGCATTGGTCTGCAGTTACCACAGGAATAAGGACATGGATCCCTTATCAGAGTTCCACCACAAACCCAAGGCTTTAGAAGCAAAACCAGGTGTGCTCAAATATGCAGCAGTGAATGAGGATCCAGTACCACAGACATCATGAGAACACAGGAGAACAGCCACACTGGGTGCCCTCCCAGCGATAGCAACTTCCCAAAGCCCTTATCCCAGGAACGGGGGTTTCTTTGCATTTATGATCCTTAATGGACTTTCACTTCCATGAACCCAATCCCTCTGCCTCCTGCCAACCTCATTTGTTGTCAAATCCAGCCTATAGGGAGACCTGTGGACTGGCCATCCACACTGACTTTTCCAGCATTATCTGTGGATACCACCACAGCTGGGAATCCTTCCTTTTCCAGGGGAGGAATCCCAGCCTTTTTTTGTAGTTTTCCACACAGAAATCATCATACCCTCCTCCTTAGCACCTTCTCCTGTTCTGCTGTTCATACTCGGAGATGAGAGGAACAGCACAGTGTCCATGTCAAAACTTTGCAGATGGATGCAGCAGCACAGTGATATTTGTGCAGTTTCTTTTCTACTGTTAGGAACACGTTACCTTGTAGAGAGACACTTGCTTAGGTCAATCCCTTCCCAGGATTCCATTTAGTACTAGGAAGGAACAAGGAGAGCCTTGCTGTACAAGCAGAGTTAGGATTACCTCCTTGCCCCTTCTGTACATCACTCCACATTTATCCACATTAGCTCTACTTTATTTTATTTTATTGCCCAGCCACAAAGCTCCTGCAGCTGGTTCCTACAAGGAGGCCATCAGAAAAAGGCCAGCAGTCAGCCAGCTTCACCTCAACATATCCACTGAAGAGGTGGAGCAGAGGGAGTAAGCACTGAAGATAACAATGCCAGGACACCTTCACTGCAGGACTCGGCTGCTGACCACCCTTGGCACCAAACACTGACCACTTTCAACCTCTGCTCCCCATCTTAACCACACGTCCATTTGAGAACCTTCCCAATTGCCACTGCCAACAAGAAACCTTTGTAATGGCTTTCCTCCTCTAAATCCTGCTCAAACCTTCTGTCAACACTCAAGAGATTCCTTCAAAAAACCTCCAGTGTGTCTGGAAGGTAGCATTTCCCCTTCCCATGCCAACTGCTCACGGACACAGGCATCCATCCCAGGCAACCTGCCTGCTTCTTGGAGCAGCTCTCTGCAGATTTCACACCTGATTTTATTCCCCTCATTTGCATTGTATTACACATTTTCCAGTCCTTGGGGAGAAGAGGTGGCTTCGAGTGAGAGTCTGTAAGCAGCAGTCACCTTTTCCAGCCCTGCAGCCCTGTGATTTGTTACGGATGGAGCCCCAGTGTTCCCCAGGGGCTGCTCTTCAGCCAGAACCAGTCCCAGCACACACCGAGGGATCCCAGGCACTTATGCCTCCATTTGGGGGTAGGAAGAGCAGAATGCAGAGCAGTATCAAAAAGGAGATGGGAAAGGACAGCTGGGACCCAAGGAGATGTCCCCTTCTCTGTTTTCCCTGTCTTTCCCCTCCTGCCTCCCCTCAACACAGAGACCTGTGCCCTGCACTGCTGTGGGTGTTTATGCACACAGCCATCCCTCCCCGTTACAGCAAAGGCCAGTACATGCCAGAGGCCACAGGCAGCTGGGCATGACTGCTGCCATGCCACTCCTTCTCCCCTCCCTTTGCCTTCTTCCCTTCACGCCTGACCTGCTCTCTGCCTCTCCAAACAGGGCCCGGCTTCCTTGGGAAACAGAGGTCACCCTGACTGCAGGCTGGCTGTGACCAGCCAAAACAAGGTTGACAGATACAATCTGCATCCCACCCTTGATCCAGAGAGCCGAGATGGAGCGATAGCCACAGCCTGCACATAAACACGTGCTTTGACACTGCCAGCTGAAACCAGACACGGCCTGCAGAGGAGATGACAGCTCAGGACAAGGAGAGCCTTAGCCCCTCCACATCCCTGTGCCCCTCCACATCCACTCTGCCCCCCAGCTTGCACCTTTTACACTCCTCTACCCAGAGCACCCAACCCCAACCACAGCCATGCAGGGCTTGGGCAGATGCTGGAGGGTCTTTGGAAGGGGCTCCAGACAGGGAGCCAAGCCCGTGGGAGTCCTTCAACCAAGCCTAAGATGCAGTCATTATGAATCCAGTTAATGACACGTCTGAACCCATGTAGTGAGTTTCTCCTGCCTGCCTGGGGTCTGAGCAGATTCAGGCAAAGGCAAAATCTCCTGCACAGACTCTTGACAGTTCCAAAAAAAACCCCCCACTCTTGCCTAGTCCTGATGCCCTGCCCCAGCAGAGCTGTGTGATTGGATGTCAGAGCCCTCCAAAGCACTATCTTTACTTTCCAAGGGATGCAACTAGTTCTTGGTCATGTTTAATCACCACTCCAGGGAAGAAAAACACCGAGAAAGCAAAATTATTTTTATGTCTACTCCAAGAGAAAAACACCCTCTTGTCTTTGGCAGCCTGGGTTGGAGCTCCTGACCCAAGACAGAGCTATGGTCCCACCAGGAATAAACAGGGAAGTTAACATGTCTTTCCCTTCCCAGAGAGAGTCATTTACCTTATACAGCGTGTTTCGAATGATTTCAATGTTCATTTCATCCAGGTCCTGTTCAGATATGCAGTCTTGGAAGAAAGCAGCTGAAACAGAGCCACAGACAGAGTTAGCATTGCCCTAACCAGAGCCATGCTCAGCACCTTCCAGACTCCTCAGCGGTACCAGGCAGAAGCACACCCTGTGTTGAGCTGTCCCTCCTAGGCCTGACCCTGACCTTCAGCAGCCACACCAAACTGCCATGACTCAAATAAATCCTCAAGCTCCACCATGGTTCCCTAGGCCATAACAATTTTGGGGGGGTTCTCCCATGAAAACCTTTGCTGACCCCTTAGTCCTATGGTTTGGCTAACAGCCCATTCCCAGCACAAACTCTCAGCTCTGGGCCCCAGCATCAGTGACAGAGCAGTCTGTATTTAAAAATAAGCAAACCCCAAACTGCTTGCTGCAGCATGGCAGGAGTGCTGAAGCACCTGTGAGACAGTAGCCACTGAGTCTTGAGGAACTGATGATTCTCCCTCCTTCTCCAACATTGCAGTGGGATTGAGGAGGCCTGGAGATGCCACCACCCATGACACTCCATGGCTGGAATCAGGAGTGGTTTCTCCTGGTCAGGTCTATCAGTCCCATTTTCCACCTCTTCCAAAGGTTTTTATTTCTCTGGCTGGAGGTTAGCAACAGGAGACAGGATGAATTAGTAGGATTTGGTAGGATACTTTGTCAGAGTACCTCTGGGAAGGAGCTGGAGAAGTTGTTGCCACCCAAAGAACACAGATTTCAGCCTGACAGATAAAGATGCAGATAAAGATGAGTCTCAGTGTAATGCAACGCTGTCGTGCTCTTGCTTCCAAGCAAGTGGTACAATAAAGCCCAGCGGCGGGACTTGATGACTTCTTTAACTCTCACTCAGCAACCAACTTTGCTGAATTTGCTACAAAGAGAAACCTGATCTGCCTCAGCTTACCCAGTGCAGCTGTGTGCAGTGGTGAGAACTGCCCAGTGCTCTGCTGTGTGCAGTGCAGGTGTGATGCAGGCTCTCTCTCACCTCTGTTCTGTGCCACTTTCAGAGCACGAGCTGCCCGACAGGGACAGTAGCTGCACTGGGGGTCTGGAGGGTCCTGCACAGGGCTTAAAACTCCGCAGAGGTTCCTCTGCAACAGCCCCAGAGCCCAGTGCCACGTGGCCGGGGAAGCACTGCTCCTGGCAGCTGGCAAAAATGCAAACACAGCGTGCCAGGACTGGTTTTTACTGCAGGACCCGCTGGCCAGCCTGGAGCGCTGAGCAGTGGCTACCTCGGGGTAGCAGAGGAATGAGTACACAGCTATTTCAGTTCTTGGCCCTCTAATATCCCAAATTAGGCTTACAGCAAGTCTTATTTTGCCCTGCTAACCTACGAGAGCCATTTGGGGTTAGGCATTCCCACCAAGCCACGTAGCTACTCAAGTAGTTTTAGGAGATAGAGCTGCTGTTTCTTTGCGTGTGGTCACTGGAAAGAGTGCAAGTTAAACAACTGGAGCCTGCGTGCCTGCTTGTTTAGGCAACACAGTTACTCCCCATGTTCCCCTGTTGAAGAAACGCCACACTGGTTGGTACACAGCCCCAAGGGCATGGCCAGGGCAAAGGTCTGGAGAAGAAGTCAGCCCAGCCAGGGCAAGAACAGGCAAAAAGGGCTCATGTACAAGCACAGGAATGCAAGAGGCAAAGACCCTCGACTGCCAGCCGGGTTCTCCAGAACCACCTCCCCACCGACACAGGGCATTTTCACTCCATGCACTGCTGGAAGCTTTAAGGTCTCTGAGAGCTAATATCTCTGAAATACTCTGTTCTATCTTACTGCCAAAATGGGAAGGTTCCCACTTACTTATGAGGAGGATTTTCTTCCCACATATCATCCCTACAGTGGGCTCAGTTCTCCTGCTGCGCTGCTGCCCTGCCTTGCAACCCAGATCTCTTGAGACGTGTCCTCCCTCCTTCCCTGGGCACAAGTCATTTTTCCATGACAGCTACTTCACTTGCCCTATGATTACAAAGAGCATTTGCAAAAGCACTTTCAGTTCCAAAACCAATGATTTCGATCAAAGACAATATGATGACTTAAAGTGTTTTGTTCCTTCTAGCAACCCCAGAAGAATGATTAATCACTGACTCAGGCATATCTCATTACATTTTTGCCCACATAGGCTAAACTTGCAAGTCACCTGTGACTACCTCCCCTACTACTGCAAAAAGACTACCATATTTTCTCCAGAACCAATTCCTACACCTTCTATCTTTAGAGATTATCTGCTTGACTAGCTGTTCACAAGACACTTGGTTTTAGCACTCTGTGCCTCCTGAACAAGCCCATGGCCCTGAGACAGTTTACCTCAGTCTGACAGAATACTTCAGTGAAGGATCCTGCTACACAATGAGTTTTAAAAGGCTTTTGGAGATTTCTTTGTTTTGCAGTGGCTGTTTGGGCTTGTTTTTTTTTTTTTTTTTTTTATACAAGAGCTTTCATTTAACTAGCGCTAATTTTGGTAGTAAAGTAGAACAAGACTGGGCATGTGCAGATCTCTGTAAATATCTTAAAAAATTGCCTGAAGAAATTACCCAATGGTCCAACTAAAAGTGCTGGAAACCAAGTGACTCATTCCAGCAGAAGACCTGACAGCCCTTCACTAAGGAAGCTGCAGGCCTGGCTCACACAAACCAAACTCTCCAGCAATCTACACTACCAGTGTGCTGGCCTGGATGTTGACTGAAGGGTACAGAGAGCCAGCTGGTCCTCCAGAGGAAAAACTGGCATAGGACAGGCCTAAACCTGAAGTCAAGCCCAGCCACCACAGGCAGCACAGCCACAGCTGTGCATTACCCTTCACTTTGTCTTCCCAGAGCACAGCTTAGGCTTAGCTGGAGCCACTCAGACTGAGGGACAAAGGGACATCTGTTCCCCCACACACAGCTGAGGGGTATTTTGATGGGCTCCACTCACCCAGGGGAGTGTCCACCAGGATTGCATTGTAGAGCTCTGCAGGCGTCTGAGCAATGTTCACAGCTTCCATCTGCTCGAAACTTCCCAGAGGATGGCACTTGGGCACCAGCTCGGAGATGGAACGCTGGTGCAGAGTGCCAGTGATCAGAAGAATGACGTTGTCAATCATGTAGCTGTACCTGGAAGGGTAAGGGAGAGGAAGACTGAAATAACAGAAATAATACAAGACCCAACAACAAGGGCTGGCACAACTTTCCCTCGCGCCCTCACACGAGGTTTTTCACACCTCTACCACCAAAAACTTCTTTGCATTAGCCCAATGACATCACTACGATATCACTAACCAAGTTCTCTGCTCATGCTCTTCAGACCAGCAGATTCATCCTTTGGCACTGCAGCAATGGGATAGTCAGTCTGGAATCACCACACTCATCACCAGTTCCACCAACACAAACCCTTCTCTCCACTATATCCATGTTTCTCATCAATGAGATGAGGGGCTTTTTTCAGTCAGCAGAAGCTGCCTTTGCCAATGCCCCTCAGCAGCACGGGGAAGAGGCACAGATGCTGGAAGAGCAGGGTATTCAGCATTTTACACTCCCTTGCTCTCACTGCTGGTTCTAACTCTAAAAAGTCAGATGATGGGAAAGACCTGAAGACGCCCCTTGGCAGGAGCTGCTCCAAAACAAAGGAGATCTGGACTGAATTAGAAGGGCAGAAGGAGCTGGGCAAGTCTGGAGCTGGAGCTCTGCTCAGGGCCAGGCTTCCCACATGGACTGAAGAGAGGGAACTTAAGGCCAGCACCCTGGGACGGGGGTGAGGGCAGGGATGGTAAAGCTCTGCTGATGTTTGCAGACAGGCACTGGGATGCTGCAGGTCTCTCTATTTCCAAGCTAACAAGGAGGACATAGTACAGCCCTGTTTTCCTTCTACCACATCAAAGGCAGCCAGGCAGAGCCAGTTCAAGGCAGATTTCAGTCGTTTTTATGAGATGGGCTTACTGCCTCTCAAATATGCTCAAAGGGCACGTCCATGAACAAATCAAATCCACACCTCAGTTCCTCAAACAGGTGCTGCTCTTTTCTCTCCACGCTGCCAGGCTGACTAATGCACCTTCTGGCCCTGTGATTTTTACAGAGAGCCCTTCTGTGTTTGCAGCCTACCTTTCCTGGTTCAATCTAGAACCAGGGCAATCAGCACAAGCTTCATGTACTAGGAAACCTCCTTTTTTGCCCTTTAATCCACAAGGTCATTATCTTCCCTTCTGTTTGTGCAGCTCTCACCATGGAGATGATTGTAATCTCCAGGACAGCAAGAAGGGCCTGTTTATGAGAACTGAGGTCAGTCCCTTGCAGTAAGCAGCTGGTTCCTGGTAAATATGAGCATCTGCACCCTAACACAGATGCATTTCCATGAGGTGTGCCAGAGCAAGGATACAGAAGATCATTTCCCAGCTCCATCACCTGCCCTCAAACATGCAAGTTTCCCTAGTGTGACATAGCAGCTGTAAGTAAAGGCCATGAGCAGCACTACTCTCACCAAAGCAAGGCAACAACACAGGGTGAGACCAAATTTGCTGCTTCAACTCAGCCCACAGTGAAGGAATAAGTACGGAAAGCTTTTCCTAGGAACCTCCAACTACATGTGTAATGGAGCAGCTTTTGTCATCGTCCTCCTCATCTCCTGTAAGGCTCTGACCAGCTTCAAACGTTTCAGCTTTCCCAGCTAATGCATGCTCAGACCCCTCCACAAGCATTTTAACCTTCACTAGCTGTCAGTGTGCTAATAAAAGCACCAGACTCTGGGCCACATGAGAAAACAGGAGTAGCCGTTCACTTGCAACCCTGGGAAGTCTTCCTTCACTTCCTTCCACTTGGACAGTCCTTTCCTAGCAAAGCTCTCTTGGGCACGAACGTGTTTGATAATCCTGCTTTGAGCTGCTTTCTGTTCACCCAAGGACATGGACACAAAAGCAATGTGTGCTCAGCAGGAGGTTGATGTGCACAGTTTACACCCTGCCTCGCTCTTCCTGTCACCCCCTGAACTGAGGTGTGGCCATATTCCAGAAATTCACATTCACAGAATTACCATTTCAGTCAATACTGAGAAGCATCAGCAGCATCTCACACGAGGGCAGAATTTTTTATTAAAGGATAGAAAAGAGGGAGCAAACACAGAAAAATCATCTGTATCATCCACAGCAGGAGAGAGACAATGGTTTACAGCCTCCTGAAGTCCTGTACTTTTGCTCCTCCGGCGACACCCACTCCAGCACAATACACACTGGGTGACACTCAGATAACAAGAACAAAGTCAGGCTGGAACATGCCTAGAGAAACCAAAGTCAGGGGTGAGCGGAGGGAAACCTTCCTTGCAGCAGCAGAGCAGAGATCATTGTCTCTGCTGGGTTTGGGAGGTCTGGCCTCAGGCTGACACAGCACAGACCCCTCACAGAGAGCAGAGCCAGCCCCCAAAAGCTGAAGTCTGGGATAGTCATCCATGGATGGTTATTGAGCAGGATCAAGCTGGAGTAGAGCACAAATGCAAAAGCCATGTACAGGTACTTTGGACACGTATGTTTTCCTCCTTCTGACACTTAAGTACAGGCACTGACAAATGAGCCACCCGGGACAGACTGCAGTGACCCCCTGAAGAGTGGGAAAGGCTGTTTTAGCAGGGGAGCACGTGAAATGCATGAACACTCATCACATGGGGCATTTACAACTTGGCCTCCAGGCACTCAGGCATAGCCCTGCAAGGCAGTGACCCCAAAACAGTTAGAGCTTCTCCCTCCCCCACTCACTAATCTAATCTAATCATAAAGAGTCATTGTCCTACAGCAGATAGGTTGTTTCTTTTTATTGCCTTCTGTTCCAGGATACTAAAGAAACCGTTAACAATACTGCAAGTGGTCACAAAGCGTGACTAATGAGGGAACACTGCATGACCTGAGATTCTCAGGGATCCTCCAAAAGTTGTGCCAGACTGCAGCTTAACAGC
Source organism: Empidonax traillii (assembly GCF_003031625.1). Taxonomy (NCBI): domain Eukaryota; kingdom Metazoa; phylum Chordata; class Aves; order Passeriformes; family Tyrannidae; genus Empidonax; species Empidonax traillii. Next base: position 589,359 of record NW_020955658.1, on the reverse strand, counting down.
TGCTCTGCAAGGGGTCATGAGGACAGCCCATGTCACAGCCAACACAGGGAGCAGTGGGCCGATGTAGAGGTGCGTGGCAGGGATTTGCTGGGATGGGGCAAGGTATTTCACTGCTCAGGCAACTTTAATGCTTCCCAGCACTGGACCCTAACACAGACTGCTGAGAGCGAGGCCAAAGTCCCTGTGTGACTGCACTGGGCAGCTACTCAGATTACTATAGAAGCATGTGTTTATTTTGGGATGAAAAAGGGAAATCTCCAATGGGATTAGAGCAGTGCTCTGAACTCCACATGAATTCTAGAGACAGCTCTCAAAGATAATGAAGCTGTTTTGACTATAGTCACTTCAGCATCTAATGCTTCCCTCTTGCAGCTCCATCCAGTTCACACACTCAGGGGCTGTCGGGGGAAGTGACTTTGGGAACAAGTTTCAGGCTGGATGTTCTGCTGCTTCCTTGAGTTTGTGCATAAATACACAGACTCGCCTCTATATCCCACTGGACACTGTGCTGGTACACAGAGCCACTTGTCACACCTCTCTCAAGCTCCAAATGTGAAGCAGTCACGGGGGAAAGCAACACACAGACTTCAAAGCACAAGAGAGCAGTGGCTGACACTAAGAATAGTGCCAACAGCTGAGATGTTTGTATCTGGAGGCTCGGTTTAAGATCATTAGTAAACAACTGCACAGCTGTCCTGAACTGGAGAGGAATGTTGCACATCAGGAAGAGCTCAGAGCCTCACTGAGACTTGTTTGAGCAACAGACAATGGATGTGAAGAGAGTCAAAATCCTCAGATCGGTTTTTCAGCTCGGATTAGAGCACGTCAGCCCAGCATCTCCTGGCCAGGGGCAGTTCTGCCCCTCATCTGCAGCTGAAGCTCCCACAGTCCAGGCAGCAGCAAGAGCAGATGCTGCGTGTGACGGTCTCCGCTCCAAGTGTCCCTCCTGATCTCCCCCTACCTTTGCACGCCGCCTTTCCTCGAGTCACACCGACACAAACCACACCTAAGTAGTAGGTTCGTGAACCTGCCAAAGAGAAAGCTGAGAATTTCAGGGTTGCCACCACAAACCGAGGGCACTCGGCCAGTAAGTGGGTGCCCTGCTAAACTTAGATCAACGAGAGCATTTCAGAGCAAAGAGTTATAACTTCACAGCGCTGCAGAGGCTGTGGCAGCCTTTCAAACCCAAGTATCCAGGAATGTTCTCAGCATTAATCTATATTTAGCCGCATCTCCACATGATTTTTACCATCCTCTAGTCCAGATCTCTTGGGATACTGACCTCAGTTTTCCACTTGTATCATCTGTTAAATTCTAAGCAGTGATACTGTGTTAGCTCCATGAAAGGCTAATGAGAAAAAAGACAGAAGTACTCCTAATTTTGAGGCTTTATGAATTTGACACTGGGTGCTAGATCTCTACAAACCCCCTGAAACACCGGGGAATGTTCTGAGCACCTTGCAGCCTTGTGCAAGAATCTCTGGCTACCTAAACTTGATGCCTGAAAGTCTGAGAAGCACTAGGCTCATATGCAAAGCTGAGTCCTGGCACTCTGTGCAGTGCTGAGAAGACTTCAGGACTAATTAACATTTTAAATATTGACCAGAAACATCTAATCAAGCTGCTTTCACGCAGACCAGCTGCAAAAGCTGATCATGCATCAACTTTTTCTTACTTCACAGGTAAATCCCAAACCCCACAGCATTTCAAGAATATAAAACAAGAGGAAAGGCTGCCCTGTTCACTTTATCCCCCAAACTGTCTCTAGTGGTTAAGAGGCCTGAATGAGTTTAATGGCCTAAAAGCCTTTACCTGCTTCTCAGTGAATGTGTGGCCTGGACCCAGCCACCGTGCAGAACATTTCTGTGCATACAGACCTACTGCCAGAAGAAGAGAATTCATCATCCCACTTGACATTCAGCAAACCACATGAGGCAGGCACAAGATTGAACTCAGCCTCTAAATGCTGCAGTACTTAGGCAAAGGTCTACATAATTTGCTAGACTTGAGCCTAACGCAGAGAGTGGATCTGGGAGAGGGGACCCAAGATGACTCCAAGAAGCCTTCAGAAACAGCGCCCTTGGCCTCCAGGCCTTCTCTGGGCAGAACTGCCTGTCTAGAGCACTGGGAGAGGCAAATCAGTGGAGAGGTAAAAGGAAAATGAAGCACCAGAAAACCTCGGGAATGGTTTCAATCAAGGAGTGAAGCACGTCACATGGTAACAGAAGTGCTCAGTGAGCCTTCATCCAGCTGAGGGCACTGCACTCAGGCTGCCTTCTACAAAAGTCACAGGCACACATGAATTGCCCAGAGGAGCACTGAAAACCCCCCCCACACACGTGCTCCCTTCCCTCCCTGTTCTGTGCCTCCGGCAGACATGCTGGTCAGCCTGTCGAGGGAAGGGCTGCAAGAAGGAAGGACAAGGATTGTTCCCACGAACTGCACAATCACCAGAAGAATCCAGGTTTAAACAAAGCCCATGAAGATAGAGAAGTCCAGGCACTGCCTATGGGTAACACCACACCAGCTTGGACAGGGTTGTCATCCTGGGGCGATGAGATCCCACCTATTCAGGGCTGCAGAGTTTGGAAATTTCTCTATCCTAGTGAAACATCAGCTGACATCTGGAGCCCATCACTCGCTTTTGCTGCATCTTTACTGCCCCCAGTAGCATTCTGTTAGCTCTTCTGATCACTGCCACAGATCACTGTGTTTGCTTGGCACCCTGTTAACACCTTCCAAGGGAAGAACAGCAGCGTTGTTCCAGTTCAAACCCACTGGCCAAATGAAGTGTTTTCCAGGCATCAGAGGTCTGGGGAAAAAAAAAGCACCTTCTCAGTGTAGTGTACAGTGAAACACACCTTTCAAAGCTTCCCTTTCTGCTGAGGGCACCTGCAGTCACCACCACACAGCCCAATCCACCATCACACACACCGGTTCTGGGAAACTGGTATGAGATCAGCATCCTTTGGGCGCACAGGAGAGCAGATGCAGCGCTGATGCCACCATCCAGAGGACACAAGTCTGTGATCACTTCCACACCATTAGTTACATGCCCTCTCGTTTTGAATCTTGCATAATCCCTCCAAGAACTTGGCTTATCAGTTCAACTTTGTACTCCCTGCAAACAGGGAAGCTGTTTGTCAGAAACCTGGGCTGCTCTGCCAAAACCATCTCTGCCAGAAAAGGCTCTTAAACCTTTTTATTGCAGGATCCCCAGCCACCGGGGTAATTTCTGCTTCCTAATCCCACCGCCACCAAGGAGTCAACGACTAACTGAAACAGGATAATGCAATTTGAACCAAAGAGCCCTCAGATTGTTGCATTTGCCCAGATGAACTGCAAATGTCTAATGGAAAGCATTTTGGAGCCTTTTCCTTCTGCAGGAAAGGGCTTCAAAAGGCTGCAGGCATATTTTGTAACCTCCACAGCTAATGCCAAGATGCACACTCCAGTACATTTAGAATAAAGACAGGCAACTTCCTACTCCAAAGAAGAGGATTACTGCTCTTCAGCTCAAGTAGCAATTGAAACACTTTGGCTCCAGAAAAACCATTGCTGCAAGATTAAAACTGAACTCTTAAGTTGTGCAGCAGAAACTAGATCTATCCAGTGCAGGGGAGAGGCAGAGCAGGACTGGGTCAGGGAGAAGGTAACAGAGGGAAGTGTCAGCTAAGAAAAGAAAAGGCATGTGCAAGGGGAAAAGGTACATGCAGCCTCATCAAAAACACGTCTTGTGACCACAAAAACATACTGAAAGCCAAGTTCCCAGCTGCATCCTCAGGGCAAAAAAGGAACCTGGTTCCCAGCCCTTGCAGACTGGCAAGGTAAAGATAAAAGATGACTTAGTGTGTCCTCTGACAACAGGCTGGATCTCAGATTTGGAAGATGTGTTTAGACCCAGCTCAGCCCCAGAGCTCGCTCTGACAGCACACTCAGTGTCCCCACAGTTACCAGCAGCTCCTCCACCTGAACACAAGATCAACCCCTTCTCTGCCCATCAGGGGAGGGCTCAAGGGGCCCAACAGCTGCCAGAGCTGACACCAGGCTGCTACAGGGCAGGGAAGGGACTGTGCTGAAGCAAGGGGGAAAAAAAAACCCAAACAAAACAAAAACAAACCCTTTTCCCTGCCACCAGAAAAATACTGCAGCTGACAATCTGCTCAGGCTCCAGCAGGCTGGAGTCAGGACTCTCTATCACAGTGTCACCCCTATCTAAACCATATCCAGGAACACTGGAAGGAAGGAGGGACGGGACATGGCACCGTGTCACGCTAACACAAAGAACAAAGCCTTCACAGAAAGGCAGGGCAGCACATCACTGAGAAGAACCTAAAACCCACTTCCATCCCACAAGTCAATATGTGCTTGTTGAATTCAGGAAGTGGCTTTTGCTGTTTCAAGAACACTTAATACCTGTTTGTTGCTGCCCTACAGAACATCCCTGCGTTCCCTCAGCCAAACAGTTCCATTGTTTGTGTTGGAGCAGGGATGTTAACAGACAATTTGTGCCTATCAGTCAGAACCTACTATGCTTGGCTGGATGACACGGGGAAGTCCCAGCAAGTCTTCCAGCGAGGAGCTGCGTGGCAAGATGCAGAGCTAGCAGGTGTTTGTAGGGACGGCAGCAGGCTCAGCGAGTCGAGCTCTCCCCTGCCACAAAATGCAGTGGCAGAGGCCGCCAGTTACAGCCACCACTTGAAAAAACAAATTGAGAAGGTTGGCCGATTTCCCTTATTTTCGGTACTAAGAACGCAACACTTGCCACAGCAGAGTTCCTGGAGAGGACTGGAGCCAGGAAAGAGGCAGCGTGGTGCCAGCAGAGGAGCAAGACACGACAAAAATCAGTGTCAGCAAGTGGCTTGGGGGACAAAGACCTCACTTTGGGATTGCTGCCTGGCTGCGCTCTGGGGTCAGCTTTGTCCGTGTGCTTTTAAACGCCCTAAGCTGAGGAGAGAAGCGAAGCCCTGCCCACCTCCACAGGTGACCCTCCTGAGCCACGCTCGGTGAGCACCTGGGGACAGCACGGGGCTGGAGTGCCACCTTCCGGCAAGCCACCGACAGCACCGCCTGCCCTCCCTGCAGCCGGGCACGGAACACACCCTCCTGGAGCTGGGCAAGGAATAAACACCCTCCTGGAGCTGGGCAAGGAATAAACACCCTCCTGGAGCTGGGCAGGGAATAAACACCCTCCTGGAGCCCTGCACACACACACACACACACACACACACACACACACACAACATGGCATCATTCCACATGGGACAAATGGCATGGCTCCTGGCAGGTTGCCTCTGGAGCCATCAGAGGGGACAAGGACTTCAGCTGCCTCCCAGGATCAGACAGTTCCCCAGACCTTCTCAGCAATGTGCCCCTGGATCAAGATCTCAGCATCCTCCAAAAACACAAGAACAACGGTCACCTGACGATCAACTCAAAACCAAAACTCCAAAGGTCCAGCAGGACATTCAGGAAGGAGAAAGTCTGACTTTAAACGCTTGATCCACCTCCTGGCACCAGCCATGTGCACCCTGGCCACTCTCACTGAGCTGGTACCCAAGTGTCAACAGGCCTTGACGGGCCTGTCTTGTTTGAGTTTACCCAAGAGTTCTAAGAAGGCCAAAAAGTCAAGTACACACAAAGGCAACCAGCAGCAGTTTCAGAGCTGAACTGGATATGCTTCAAAACATTTCCTTCCATTTTGAGCCAGACACACCTACAGTCCCACTCGATGTTAAAAACCTCTGTTTACAACTCAAGAGAGCCCCAGTGAACTCAAGCTTTCCTCCTGCAGAAGCCAGCCCTGCTCAAACTTTCCATATCTTTCTACCATTTTTTTAATTCACTTCAGCCTGGACACTTTTAGCACACAGATACATCCAGCTGAACACAATTTCTTCTTCTGACCACCTGGTGCCTCAATCGCCCTGAGCCGTCTACCAGGAGCAGTCTTCACCATTTCCTGCTCAAGTTTCATTAACTACCCCGAAAGGATGGAGTGGGAAACAGCCACGACTAAAGGCAAGGATAAATCACCCCAGGGTAAAAGATGAAGTGGCACAGGCCTGTCCCAGTGTCCCCCAGGCAGGCAGGATGACACAGCAGCCCTGTGTGCACAGGAACAACATCCCCAGCACTGCTTTCCTATGATTTGCTGTACAGAGCTCATCGAAATCAGAGTGACAGAAGCAGCACAAGATCAAGGTAAATCAAGTTGAGAGCAAAACACCATTTAAAAAAAAAAAAAAAGTGATTCCAGCAGCTGGTAAGAACCAGCCTTTCTGACTAACCAAGATGTTGAAGGTCTTCTGCACAACTTGAGCTGGTTGTAGACACTGGATAAAGGTCAGCAGGACTGATGTAAGAGGAAACTGGATCTTCAAGGCCATCTGCAGCCTCCGGGCCAAGTCAGGCAGTGTGTAACCAGGGCAGGCATGGTCTGAAACCCCTCAGCTCATCTGCTTTTTCTAAGTCAGACTGCTGGGCAACAGCAAAGTTTTAAAGTCTGCAAGACGCTCGTGTCTGCTGGCCAAACTAGATGAACTAGAAATTGCTTCCTTCATTTCAAACACCGCTGTAAAACGGGGGCTTGGTAATGTCTTGCCCCGTATTTGGGTCCAAATATGAAAACTCCAGAAATCTGAGAGACAGGCATAGAAGAAAAGACTATTTTTTAGGAAACAAGAAAGGCTTAAGAGTCAGGCAGCTTTAGCACAGTGACCCAGAAAATAAAATAACAGATATGAGCCAGTGGGTCAGAAAAGTGAGGCAGAGGTAGTGTCCAGACACAGAAAAGTGCAAACATGAAGGCAACGTGGCAGAGGGACACGTGTTTACTCGATATCTGCAAATGCAGGAGACGCCACAGAGAGATAAAAATTTATTCATCAGCCACAAAGATCTTTTCTACACCAGCCCTCAATCATTCAAAAACCTCTAGCTGCTATCCTAAGCTAGGATAACACACACACACACAACTACCAAAAATGCAGGATTAAACACCCCTTGCCAGAGTGCCTGGGATGAGCCTGGGCTCACTGTCCCAGAGCTGGTGCATGAACTGTGCTACTTGAGAACAATCTTCTTCTCAGAGATGCAAGTTAAAGTCACTCTCTGCTGAACCACAGATTCACTTTCATCTGGGAGACATCTCCTTGGTGGTTAGAGGATGCCACTGGCTGTGCAGTTTGCAAGCCAAACTAGAGCTTATAGGAATACAGACAAAGGAAAGGAAAAATGCCAATTTTACTTCCCCTTTTCAGATGCAAACTAGGACAACTGGAATCTCTCCGAGGCTAGCAAATCCATTTCACTACTGAATAAAACAAGAGCAGCACACACAGGGAAGCAGAGGCTTGTGCAAAGCCACCAGAAAATACCTCGAGAACACCGAGCTATTTCAAGCTTTTCTCATCAGATGAAACCACTGTGGAATCACCGTGTGCTTCCATGAACTGACAGAGACGTGCTGAGGCTCCTGCAGCCCTGTGTGTCTCCCTGCTGAGCATTCCAGGCCCTGCCTTCCCCTAGTGCTGGTATTTGTTGGATCTCACTGAGCTGTCCAAGCCAAACGAAGCAGTCAAAAGGTTAACACCGAACGGGAAAAGTCGCTCGATTTTTTGGCCAGCTCAGCTCCCTGAACCAGTTTGTGACGGGGTCAGAGGAAGGCCTACAGACCTTGGGGTGGGGACAGAAGGATCACTCACGGAGTCTGCCAGGAGCAGAAACCCTTAACAACACAGCGACACGGAGCTGCTGCTCTGAGACCTCCAGACACCACCACCGAAACAGTTCCGTTTGAGAAGCTGCAGAAAACACAGCAGGCACAGGAGCTGGGCTGAGAGCTCTCCAGCCTGGAAAAACAGGACACACTTCAAATGCTGTTCACAACCAGCTGGTACTCACGTGATGAAGTCCAGAAAACTGGCCAGGGGCTCGTAGGCGTGGTTCCTCATGTGCCGGAACTCCACCACCATCTTCTCCTTCAGCTTGTCGTCGATGACGGACACGGTGAGCGGGGAGGCTTCGTTGGCCAGGAAGTTCCCATAGTCTGTGCTCTGGAGGTGCAGCTTCAAGTCTGGAAAAAAAGCAAGAATAACTCCACTCTAAGAGGGTTTTGTGTTGGGTTTGGGGTTTTTCTCGGCGCTTCTCCAGGCATTCTCTTCTCTGAAAGCTCTCCTAGGCAAAATCCATGTGTTCAGTCATACACTCATATTTGCGCTCAGTTTTATCATGGACAAACCAAATGTTTGTTCCACCCTATCAGCCTCGCCTCACCTCAAAGAGGAAACCGTGACACCACCTGTGCAGCTGAGCACACACTGGTGCCAGCTGCTCACTGTGCCTGGTCAAGGTGGAAGCTTCCTCATTTCTACAAAGTATTTGCTAAAAATCTAGGGAAGATAAAAACCAACTTAAAACACTCCCTCTAGATAAAAGGGCTCTGGTTGAAGGGTTCCCTGAAGCAATCACGACCAAGAGCCCAGCTGCACCCACAAGCAAGCTTCCCCAGTTAGGAGCGGTGTGGAGGCATCTGAAAAGCTTTCCAAGCCCAAAAAACACAAACAGCAACTCTGAAATTATAAACCAGCTTGCTATTACACCATCAAGCCAGCCCAGTTAATTGCACTGATAAAGAAAAGTGGGGCATTAAGAGGTAGAGAGGGGCTGGTGAAGATGAAGGCCATTTAAATCCATCTCACAGGGTAGGCAAACCTTGCCCAGGATGGAAGAACGTGCTCAGAAGTCTTCTCCTCCTCCAGTTTGAAGCAGAGGAAACCTTTGTTTCCTCTGTTACCCCTGCTGCAGGTCAGGTGCCCAACCAAGCTGCAGCCCTGGCCAACAAGCAACCACAACATGCTGAGCTCTGTCAAGATAAAAGCCCTATTTGAGCCAAAAGCTTTTAAGTGTCTCTACGGAAAAACTGAATCCAGAACTGAGGAACGTCATATAATCCTACTCCTCAAAGCTCTACGAGTTGCACTGGTACACAATGTTCATCTCCCTTCAGCTTCACCTCAGAGGGCCAGTTAGGCAAGCATCCTCCCAGGGATTCAAGACCTTTATGGGGAAAGGAGAGCAGCTGGAAGAGTTGAGTCAAACCAGATGTGAACACGCCATCCAGAGAAAACAAAGAAGACATTTCTCGCTGGTTTCTCTGAGGCAGCAGCACTACAGTGTGCCTTTCCCTTCTGCTGAGCCACACGAGTCCTCAGCACTGCAGCACGAGCATCCACGGTATCCAGGGCAGAGCAGGGGGGACTCAGCCTGGCTGGAGGAGTCTCATCTTCTGACATCCCACCCAGCCGCAGACATGAGCTGGAGAGCTCCTCCTTGGGCTCCAACCTGAGCTTGTACAGCCCAGTTCTGTCCTCAGCCCGAGGGATGGGAGGGTCTAACAGCTTCCAAGGGGACTAACTCTTGGGGGTGTTTCCAAGAGGGTCTAGCAAAGATGGTTTTCACCAGCGTTTTTAGTTACGAAGGCGTTCCCACTGCTCAGTCTCGCAGGAAGCAGATGGAGTTTAGAGAGAGGAGAAATAAAGGCCAGAGACTTGAATATCACCCAGTTTCTGTCATGTTTCTCAGTTTACAGGAGAGTTTGGGGACACTCTTAGTTTTAGCAAGGGAGGGGATTCTGCCCCTCTAGTCTGCTCTGGTGAGACCCCACCTGCAGTGCTGTGCCCAGCTCTGGGGTTCTCAGCACCTTTTGGGGCCTGTCCAGAGCAGGCCACAGAGATGGTTACAGGGATGGAACACCTCTCCTACGAGGAAACACTGAGAATTGGGATTGTTCAGCCTGGAGAAGAGGAGCCTCTAGGTGACCTCATCTTTGGACAAGGGCAGGGAGAGACAGGACATGAGGGAATGGCATCAAATTGAAAGAGAGTGGGTTTAGATTGGATATTCGGAAGAAATTCTTCCCTGGGAGGGTGGTGAGGCCCTGGCACAGATTGCCCAAAGAAGTTCTGGCTGGACGTGTTCAAGGCCAGGTTGGATGGGGCTTGGAGCAACCTGGTCCAGTGGATGATATCTCTGCCCACGGCAGGGGGGTTGGAACTAAATGATCTTTAATATCCCTTTCAAGCTCATCCATCCCACGATTCTATCAATCCTGGATGCAGCAAAGAGAGGTTCCTGCCCAACAGACATCACTGGAGCAGAGCAGAAACCTAAGCTAGACCTCTGCTCCCCAGACTGTGCTGCAGTGAAAAGCTGTGGTTTATTCTGCTGAAGCACAATCAGCTTATACTCACACCTGCAAGGTGGAAAAACATTCTCTAGACAATGAATACGAGGGAAAAGAGTCCTGGTAAGAGTATTCCATGCATAAGATCAGGCTGTGAAGGAGGGGACAGGGGACTGAAGCAGCTACACTTGCATCCCTCCTGCTTGCAGTTCCCTGTCATCGTGCAGAGCCCTAACGAAAGCTAAGCCTGCCCAAAAAGGCATGTGATGTTGTTTTGCAGCTATACAGGACACTGGAGAGGAAGCAGCTATTGCCTATCCTACCAGATCTCTCCTCAGGAGGGAAGTTTCCAAAGGTTATAACTTGTTTCCTCAAGTCCAATACCATTGGTGTGTTCTGGTGTCACCACAACCTGAAACTCAGCTTCTGAGGTCGCTTTGCCCTGGGGTCACTTGATTCTAGAGACACAGTGACACGAAAAGGAGAGTTTGCTGTACTCCCAGGAAGTCAGAGCTGCACTGCATCTACACCAGAGCCACACAGGCTGCACACTGTGCCTTGCAGGCTCTTCCTCAACAGCTCTGAGCAAGTTCCCATGAGCTGCTTGCCCAGAACATTTTGCCCTGCTCCACGAGGGGTTCGTCCCCCCAACCCCACAGCACAAGAGCCAGCACATTGTGTTGCAACTGGAATAAGGGCCATGTTTATATAACACTTGGAATTCATTTTTACAGGGAAGGCCAGCCACAAACTGCAGAAAACTAAACTTTGCTGAATCTCTTACCATCCAAGCAGACAAAACAGAACATATTTTCCAAAAACTGGCCCGGATTTATGAACCCTGACTCAGTGTACCAGCTCCTTACACGAGCCTGTCCTCCTGCAGCCGCTGGGCCGGTCACTGAGCCTCGGCCAAGAGGGCGAGCTCCAAAATTTGGGAGCTTTTAATAGGACTATTCACATGTCAGGCTTCTCGGGTAAGAACAAACTCATCTCGTGGTTTCACAATTCTCCTGCCAGAAGAGATGTCCCAGTAGCATGGTGACTAATAAGTGGACCCACTGCTGAGCAAGCCCCCACGTTCTCCAAAAGCTCAAGTTCCCAACACGAGTTCGGACAGAGCTGGCAGCGAGAACAGCCCCTCGGCAGGGGCAGCTGCCACGGATCGCACACGCTGCATGTCGATAAGAGGCTGGCTGCGAGTCTTGTGCCGTGCCTCCTCCCCAGCAGCCAGCATAAGACCTGCACCTAGAGCCCAGCTCCTCCCCAGGAGCTCCTCCAGCTGCTGACTAACAGCAGCACACGGCCTCAGCCCAGCCATCGATTTGAAGAGGTACATTTGCCTGGCTCGGCGTTTTTCCAAGCGGTTCACACACCGAGTAACAGAGCGAGCCAGCGTTTGGCAAGGGAGCGCTTGAATGACCACAACACTTCTGTTCTCTCTCCTCCCCTGCAAATGCTGGTAAATTATGGCCAGGTCTCAGCTCCCAGAGAGCTGCCTTGTGCAAGAACACGACAGCTTGTCAGAATGACGGCCTTTTTCAGCTGAGCAGGACAGTGCTTGGGATTACCACGACACGGACTTACAGCCACCTCCAGTCAGCTCTCGGATCAGGCCCTCTGGTTTTCACGCAGCTGCCTTTCCATGAGCCACAAACACAACAGAAGGTTAATTCAGCACACTGCTGTGCCAACACCTTGACATTTCAGATGGCATTTTCTCCAGAGACTTCAGATCCACAGTTACACAACCGTCCTCTCCTGAGGGTTTGCTTTGCCATACCAAGGAATCAAGCCGTCAGTCCGTCAGACATCTGTCAGTCAAAGCCTGTCCCATAAGCCCTGCTCAGACAGAATGATCCATGGCCCCATCAGCTCAGACTTCCACCCCGTCCCTCCTCAGCATCCTGCCATAACTGCATTGCAGAGCTCTGAATCAAGTTAAGGGCTCAAGCACTTCCAGGCAAGGACTGATCTGTCTTCTCAGGCACAGAATCAGCTTCTGCAACTCGGGAGCTGAACTGATGTTTTCACACAAATTATCTGCTGTAACCCTGACATCTCGCTCCAAAGCACCTGGGGCCATCACTGCCTATATAAAAATTAAAATATCATCTCCCAGGCTGGAGGCAGTACAGCAGCTGAGGGATTACACAGCAGTCTGCAGATCAGCTACATTGCCCACATCTCCCTTCAGGAGACTGCAGTCATTACCGTTTGCCTTGTTGCTGTTTGTTTGGTGTCTGTTTATAGCCACCTCAAACACTTCTGAAGCCGATTCTCTGAAATCTCGCTCAGGAATTACTCAGAAACCCTTTGTTCCCTGCAGAATTTAAGACCTTTCCTGTGGTTGCACATCACCAGCAGTGACGTGCCACCTTTCCTCTGTTGTCAGGCAGCAAATTCCTCCGGGCCACAGACACAGAGAAGCATCATCTTTGGCCTTTTCTTCCATCAGCGTCTCACCTCTGGCTCTTCACCTGTTTGAAATGTTCTCAGCACCAAACAGCAACCTGTGTTTCTATCCCACCCCTTCCTGGGGCCGAGTTCACCCCTCTCAGAGCTGCAAACCCAGCACAGTCAGGTCGTGTTCCCTCAAGCAGGCAGCCTAATCTGTCCAAAAGGCAAGGTCTGCCTGCATCCCCAGTAAGCTTCTCCCCCCCTCCAAAAGCAGACTGTTCTAAGCCACAGCAGTAACCTCAGAGGTCCAGTGCACTAACAGGCCATCAGCCCAGCACCTAGTGCAGTGACTCAGGGCAGAGGCAACAAATCACTCAGAAGCTAAAATAAACAGGGCAGGAAGCAGTCTCCTGCTGCAGGAGCTGAGAGCCGAGGAAAAACAACAAGATGAAAGCACTGACAGGCTGCCGAGCAGCAATACCTGCCAGGAAACCCAGACACCATCACCTCCTAACGAGGGGCAGGACCCAAACAAGGGCTGAAGCTGCACCAGTACTCACAAGCTGACCTCGGCTGCTGCTTGAAGTTTAGCTAGGAGAGGCTCTGGAGTAGGTCTCTGCACAGGAAAGGAGGCCAGAACAAACAGCAAAGAGCCTCCGCTGAACCCTGCAGGAAGCCAGGGACCACAGTGTTTGTTTGCCACCCTGATCTAGCAGCCTATCTTTCTTCCAATAAGAAATGTTTTCCCGGAGCTTGTTTTAGCAGGACAGTTGCTGAACCAGCCACAGCCAGTGGTTACACCAGAGGATGCAGGACAAAGCACCAAGATCAGCAGCACAGCATTCACAGGACAGGAATGGTCTGTGCCCTCCTCGGGTCTCACTGTGCCCATACACTCTGCCTCAGCTGGCAGGACAAAGCTCTTGGGGACAGGGGACAGTCCTCCTGCGCAGTCCCAGCACGCAAGGGTCAGCTTTTCACACAGGGCTCCTACACATGGCAGGAGACAGAAGAGTGTCCTCATCGTGTGGGTGAGGATGAAAGGTCCCCACCACACCCCCCGAGTTCAGACTGAACCACTCGCAGAGCTCCAGATTGACCCAAGCACAGCCACACTTCAGGACCACCAAGGGGCCTCTCCATGTTTGGTAGACCAGGAAAGGATCTGTGCCCTTCCCCCTACACCTGTGAGAACACCGTGAGCTCCACCCAAAGCACTCTTGGAGGAGTCTGGAGCTCTGGCAGCAACGCAACTTCTCTGCACAGGAGAGGCCATGCTGCCCATGTGCTTATGCTGAAAGGGAAGACCAGCTCCAGCCTTTTTGGGGTCCAAATTCCAGGCCCAGAGTGATAAAATGGAAAAGAGAAGAGTAGCACAACCTCTTGGGACAGCGAAAACAGAAGCACACACTGCACTCAGCCTGGTGCTGAGAGGACACACTCCATGGGCAGATTCCACTCCTCCACATTCACCCCACTGTTTCCACAGGGCGTGCTGAGCCAACCGCATGGACAGAGGCACAAGCACCCCCAGAGCCGTGGTGTTCGACACACGCAGCCTCTGGAAAACCTCTCCTAACAGAGGCCCCCAGGCTTGAACCAAGTCCCTGCCACTCCTCAGCAGGCCACTTGGCAGCTTTGTCACCCAGCTAGAAGCTGGATTTCACCACACCAATCACCTCTACAACACTGGCAGGCCAGTAAGAAAACAGTTATCTACACTGCTGCTGTGGAAGCAAGAGGAGTTATTAGCAACAGGAGGTTCATGATCACTGATCTGAAGGTAAAGACTTTCCTGGCTCTAAACAGGATGTTTTTGTGCATTTCTTGGGCTCCACATGCATTTTGCAGTAAGGAGGACTGCAGATCACCATTAAAGCCAGCCCACAACCAAATTCCAGACCCCGACTGAACTCTGCTGCTCAAAAGTGGCACCGCTGTCCAACTGCATCAACAGATTTTCACTCTCCAGAGAGGATACCAGACCTCTAACAGCCTACCGCAGCTTTAGGAGATGGAGATGACTCACCAACCTTCTGACAGCAGAAATCTGGGTGACTTGTAAGTCTCTCTGCCCCAGATTCCACTCCAGCACAGATCCACGCTCACAGCACTGGGGCTGAGCGAGGCGGCTCCAGGTCCTTCACTGACACCTTGTGTCAGAAGCAGGAACTGGATACGACAGGGAGGGCCGGGCGGCTTCCAGGAGATCCCAGCACAGGTGAACAGCACAGGGCCTCTGGCTGAGAAACCACCAAAGCACCTGGACTTTTGGAGCTCAGTGAAGGGATTAACATGTTATTGCTGCAGGGCTTACGAGAAAGCTTAAGCTAAACCAGCTCTCACTGCCCCCCTCAATCCTGGACACGTTTTTCTGCTCAGGAGCCTGACCACAGACAGCCCACTGGGCTATTCCTGACTCGACAAGGGGCAAGAGCTTAAATCAGGTTATTTTGTGACCAGACAAGCAGAGACAACACGGGAGCACAAAAAAGCGTGACTTCCTCCTTCCAGCAGCATGAGCTGCCAGCCCAAGCCCTACAGCAGAGAAGTCAATCCCTCTGTGCCTCCAGACTGATCCAAGCGCGTGAGAGGGAGCAGCATGTGAGGCCTGGAAGCACAGCATCCTCCAGGCAATGCCAGTGGCAGCAAGGTGCCAGATACCAAATTCCCAGGGCCAGACCCACAGCAGCCTTGCTCCTTCAGGATCTCTCCATGGCCAAGGATCACTCACTCCAGGATTAGGATAAACTGCAGAGCCAGACTTGCATATAAGAGGCGGAGAAAAGCCAAAATAGAGAGTAGAGAACAATGCCTGAGTATTTTCTGTCCCGGTACTTATTTTGGCTGCTAACACGCCAGCCACTGCCAAGATTTAGTGCAGACAAGTACCTGGGAGAGGAATTATGCATGTCAGAAGTCTGTGGAGCCCAGAAAACAAGAACTGAATGGGAAAATCCCAACTGAAGGGACAGAGGAAAGAAATGGTCTGACCACAGCCCCATGTGAGTGAGTGATCAAGAGCAACACTCCTTTGAAGGAAAACACCTCTGCAAAAGCACAGCGGGCAGGGACACAGAAAACCAGGTGGAAGAGGAACAAGCCTGACAGTGAACTTGGAAGAGCCTTCAGGTTCTGCAGGAAGCGTGACAAGGAGCACAGCAGGAGCTGTCAGGGGCAGGACACCAATGACACCGTGGCAAACATACGGGAACTCCAACCTGACTCATTCCAAATGCAGCAAACACCACCCTGAGGGAGAACTCGGTTTAACCAACTCGGTTCAGAAAGTGAGGAAGGGAGGGGAAAAAAAAAAAAAGTTCTCAGCACAGAAAGACTCCAAAGGGGAAGTTAACTGCAGGGAAGGGACACAGTCACAGTTCAGGGCACCATGACACTCGTGACTACCCAGAGAGCAGAAGTTACTCCCACTGCCCTCCTCCAGGCCCTGGGCTCCAGAGCAGGAATGGCAGCGAGCGCTGCAAGCAAAGAGAAGTTGAAAAGGAGCTGCTCTCCTATGTAAAAACAGCTTGGGAATTCTTAAGCAGAGGCTGAGACACATCACAGCACTCTGCTCCCATTCTGCTGTCACCTGGAGTGAGCAGCTCCAGGTAACCTGCATCCAGGGTTCAACTGGTCAGGGATCCATCTACATACTCAGGGTTAATTAACCGCTCAGCAATGACTGTCAGTATAAACCTGATGCTTAACAAATAGTTTTAGAAGAAAGAATAATCTCTGGACACGTGTATTTCTAGCCTGCTTCAAGAGAGACCTGGTTTTACTCTTTGTGATTTTTGATCCAGGCTGTAGACACTTCTGAGTGAAAAATGCTCAGGGCACTGGATTTTTTCCATTGGTGATCCTCCAATAACAGCAGGTACTTCCCTAGGCGACCTGATCCCCCTTGAAAACTAATCATGGGTATCAGGGATTGTTGGATTACCCCCATAAACTTACTTCTGGCCCTAAAAAGGCTTCCTGCCATTTAGGGAGCGCAGGCACAAAACCAGCCCTCACCAGCAATGGCCGGCAAAACCCACCAGGCTCCCAACAACCACAGCTACACAGCCACCCCAAGGAAGCACGGGGAGCCCAAGCTCCCTCAAGGTGCTGTGTCCGCTGGGCAGTCACACGGCAGCGGTGACCGGGACACTGAGGCAGCTGAGGCGGCGGGGGCCGGGACACCGAGGAAGCCATGGGAGGAAGAGGGGACAGGGCCGCTGCCGGCTCTTTCCGCCGCTCTCAGGCGGCCCCTGGCCTCCCCACAGCCCCTCACCGCCTCCCCACAGCCCCCCGCCCGGACCTTCCCCTCAGGATACCGGGGGGGAGGGGGGGGGGGGGGGGGGGGGGGGGGGAGGAGGGAGTGTTCCCGCAAGCCTCGGCCCCCCGTCCCCGCCACTCACCCTCCAGGCTCTCGCACTGCACCAGGTTGACGTAGTCGCCTTGCCGGAGCACGCCCGCCTTGAAGCCGCGCACCAGCCCCTCCAGGTAGCCGTTGTCCACGTTGAAGTAGAGCTCCGGGAAGCACGACATGGCGGCGGGGCCGGGCCGGGAGCGCTGCCGCTGCCGCCGCCGCTGCCGCCTCACGTGACCCGCGCGCCCCGTCACGTGGCGGCGGCCCCTTCCCGGCAGCCATTGCGGGGCGCGAGCCGCCTGAGGGGATGGGGGGGGGCGGGAATGGAAGGAGGTGTCGGCGGGACCGGCCCCGGGGGATAAATTAAATAAATAACCGCGTTTAAAGCGGGGGTGCCGCCGAGTGTGGGGTGTGTTAGGATTGTCCCGAGTCAGGGGTGTTCCTTGGTGTGAGACCCTCGTGTACCGCCAAGCCTAATGAGCGGGGAAGGAGGGGTGATCAGTGGGACTGGCACCCCCTTGCTCGGGAACATCCTGGAGCCAACAGGCTTTAGGGGTGCAGGAGATCAAGATGTTGATGTCTGTCTGTGGAACGTCCTGGAGCTGACAGGCTTTGGAGGTGCTGATGTCTGTCTGTGGATACATCGCTAGCTTGGCAAAATACTCTGGGCCCATGTATCCTAGAGCTGAACTATCTTCGTTATAATAACAAAAAATCACGCCTGCAGGTCAAAAGAGACCCTGCCCAGTTGAAGACCCTTGCCCTGAGCAAGAGTAGAAGTTACCTGGGTTATGCGATTTGTATGGAAATCACTAATCAACCCAGTAGAGGGGCTGTGCTTGGGAATTTACTGACTCCGAACTTGGTGTGTGAACAGCAACACGGCAAGTCCAGTGGGACGTGCTGGATTTGTGGAATAGCCCCTGGAATCAATAACCCCAGTGTCTCCCTCGAGTGTGTCATTACCGGCTCGTTGCACACCGGGGAGCAAACCCGATTTTGTGGGTGACAGCGGCGTGACCAAGACATCACCTGCGGCACCCCTGCTGCTGAGACACCTCTTACCCAGCCGGGAAAGGCACATTTCGTGCGACGTGGAGGCGCCCTGGCCTGCTGGCTGCGTGCACAGCGTGTGTGCAGGCACCCTTCCCTTGGCGACCGCCCCACTCCCCCACGATCCCCCAGCGGACACAGCACACCGTCCCCACCCAGCAGTGGCGTTTGCGAAGGGCTGGTTTATTGGAGCTGCGGAGGGGGAGGCGCACGCGTGGGCAGGGAGCAGCCCTAGTTCTTGCCGCACGGGAAGTTGGTGCTGATTTTCCTGCAGTAGCAGAAGGCGTTGAAGAAGCGGCAGTAGCAGGTGGCGCAGGGGTCGCAGCAGGGCACCTGGTGGCCCAGGCAGGACTCCAGCAGGCGGACGCAGCGGCGGGGGGAGCGCTCCTCACGGCCCGCAGCCTGCAGCTCCGTGGAGGAGGGCTGGAAGGGAGAGAGAGGAGGAACGGCGGGGGGAGAGTTGGTGCTGGACCACTGCACCAATAGAGAACTGCGTGGGAGAGAGCCAGGAGCGGCTGCTGAAACCCGCCACTGCCAGCAGTTCGCAGTCGTGCTCAACTGCAAGCTCAGCCCGTTGGAAATCACCGCTGAGCCCCCTGGTCCCTCTGCAGGGTGCACTGCCTCATCCATGGCATCTCAAGGCCTTTCTGCACACACTTATTTTTGAAGCACAGCCTGGACTTCAGCGAAGGGTGCTGTGCCTTCTGCCCAAACAGAGGGACTGAGGGCTGAGCCAGGCAGAACATGGCCCTGCCCGGTGAGCTCCTGCCCTGCAGAGGCTTCCTGGGCTGCACGTGAGGTTAAATAAATGGATTTCAGGAGCACAGGCTCGCACCACCCTCCCCTGAGTGCTGTAGCCCCTTGTTGGGCTCCAAACTTCCCCTGGCCCCAGGGGCACAGAGAAGGCTGCTGTGGCCTGATGCTTTCCCGCTCTTTGAGGTGTCTGTGAGAAAGCTCAGGGTTACCTGTGGTTCCAGCGCGCCACCTCTCCTCACGAGGTCACCGTCGGCTTCTTGTACCTCCAGGGCCATCTGCTCAAACCCCAGCCTGGGGAGAGGTCCTGTGAGATACAGAGAGGCTGCACGAGGAGGCTGCTGGGGGGTCAGCTCTGGTTCTGCTCCTGTGGGCTGCCAGGCTGCTCTCACCAGCCAGGGCTAGAAAAAGCTGTGCCGCTTTGGGGGGACCACCCTGCGCCTGGCTCTGGGTGTGGGATCCCCACTCCAGCTCTGGGGCGCTGGGCAGCTCAGCGAGCAGCTGGGGGGGTCGTTGGAGGGCAGAGGGGGGCCACAGGACTCACCCTGCGGCTCTGCAGGCGCCTCCTGGGCTCTCCGCTGCAGGCTGGTATGCCGGGCTCTGTCCGCCCCCTCCAGCCCGCCGCTCGCCTTCTGCACGTGGCCGCAGCTGAGCTCGGCGGTCCTGAGCTCCAGGACGGCCTGGATCCCCTGCAGCAGCCCACAGCACAGCAGCAGCACGGTCAGCATGCTCCCGGGGGACAGCCTGCACAGAGGGGCCCGGCCGCTGTCAGCCTGCCCCGCTGGCATCACCCCCCGAGCAGTTCCGTGTCACCGAGGGGCAGCCCCTGCCAGAACAGCCACCACCCTGGGGCTGTCTGCTCCCTTGGGCTTCAGAACCTTTTTTTGGGCCCCCACACACCTGGGAGATCTCCAGAGCACGTGTTGTGGGGCACCCCACGTGTGGGCACGTTTGTGGTGTCCCCACAGAGAGGGGGGAGCAGCAGAGAATGGACTGAGGCTCAACCAAGCCTTTGTGCAGCGGTTCAGGGAGCTCCCCAGCCCACGGAACCACCCAGCTGTTTGCTGGGAGAGACCCCTCTGCGCCTCAGGGAGCCCCACACCCGTGGGTGTCACACCCCACACGCTCCCAGGCCCCTTCCCACGGCAGGCACTGACCTCTCCGAGCGGAGAGGGGGCTTGTCCTTCACTGCTGCACCGCTGGAAGCGCCGCCACCGCTCTCTGCCTCAGTGTCCTCCGCCCCACATGCTTCCTGGGACTTATATCGGCTTTTTATTAATTAAGTGCTGCAGCCACATGACTCCACTAACTACCAGGTAGGTGGGATTCTCTGGAAAACGGGCTTTGTCTGGATGGAGAGCAGCCAGCGGGGCCATGCGTGGGAGGGGGGACTCCTGCTCTGCGCCCCACACAGCTGTGGGAGGGACAGCTCCCCACTCCCCCCAGACCCCCAAGTGTCTTGGAAGTGATCCCAGCTGCCCTTCCAGACTGCTTCCCTCTCCAGCCGCGCCTGAGGAGCACCGAGGCTGCAACTTGAGGGCATATCTTAATTCCCAAATAGATAATTATCAGGGCTGCGGGCTCCTGGCCATAAACATGCCAAGCTCCACTGGTTTTCAAAGGGAATGTGCTGCCTATCCATATCTCCTGGCAAGTGTCCATAGTCCAGAGCCTCCAGCAGTGTCCTGCAGCTTCTGACCACTGGCCATCTGCAGATTCTCCAGGCTAACTGTGTCTCTCATTCATAATTTCTTTGGAAAAACAGCAGCTCCCCAGAGCCAGGCTCCTCTTGGGAATGCTCATGGCCTTAAGTGACTTCAGTGCTGCAAGGAAATGGGGAGGATAAGACATGACAGGGGTTCAGAGAGCTGTGACATTCCCAGCAAGGGAGCTGACAGCCCAGGCTCTGCCCTCACCAGGCTGCTCCAAGACCCCCCAGGCCTCCCAGCAGGTCCCCAGCAGAGCATGAGCCACCACTCCCGGCTGCAGCACCAGCCCTGGGGCTCTTTGCAGGCCCCTTCTGCCCCCCACACACCCTGTCCCAGAATGATCTGATTCCTGCTGCATCTGAGGGACAGGCTGAGCGAGTGTGGGACCAGTGAGAGTCTCAACTGCCGTGTCCCATCTCCTCTGGCTGCTGGAAACACTCATCACCCACCTGGGTGCCCAGTGCACCCAGTCAGGACCCCCCAGCACAGCACCCCGATGTCTCCTGCACCCACATGCCTGGCTGAAGGCTCATCTTGGGTTAGAGGCAGCTTTGGCAGCCCTTCCCATTCCCATCCCCGAGGCCCTGGTGGGTGCCGAGTGCCCCATCCAGCCGCAGCTCCTCCATCCCCAGCCCGGGGGGCTCCGGGTCCCCATCCCCGCTACCCCCGGTCCCCGCTGACGCCACCCCCGCTCGGGGCTCTCGGCCGGGCTCATTAGGGCCTGTTTGCAGCCGCCGGGGCCGCGGGCCAGGACTTCTGGGAAGGCATTAGCGGGAATGAGGGCGGCCGCGCTGAGAGCTTTTTAATCTGCGGGAGCAACATCTGCTTTGTGCGCATCCCGGCGGCCAGTAACGAGCTAAATGAGGCTGCCGGCCGCTCGCCGGGCCGCTTCCAGGAAAACAGGGCTCGCAGCGAGGGGGAAAGGGGGGCCGGGGCTGCGCCCCCGGCTCGGTGCTCCCGGCTCCAGGGAGGGTGGGAGCGGGCGATGGAGCGGGTCGGGGGCACAGCGGAGGTGCCCGTCAGCGGGCACCAAGGGCAGGAGGGCAGCGGGAGCTCATCCCACAGCGGGACCCTCGGGAGACACCCCGGGCAGGCGGCTGTCCCTCTCCCTCTCCTCCTGGAAGCATCCAGGCAGGCTCGCTGAGCTCATCACCAGCCCCCGTTCCCGCTAATACCCCCGCAGTCCCTCCACCCCAAGCGGGCACTGACGAGCGGGCCGCTCGGAGGCGGTGGTGCTCGGGGGTCTCCCCGTCGGGAGGTGCGAGGAGCATCCCCTCGGTCTCGGTCCCGGTCCCAGTCCCGGTCCCGGTGCCAGCCCCGGACGGGCCCTTTAAGGCGCGATCCCGGAGCCGCCCTGACGTCAGCGGGGCGGGCGCGCCCGGGCACCGCAGCCCCGGCGGCCGCAGCTCCGCGCCCCGGGGAGAGCGGCTCCATCGGGGCGCACCGGGGGGCAGCGCCTGCGGTGGGTATCGGGGGGCTGCGGGGGGGCGTCGGGGTGCCCGGGGTGCTGCGGTCTGGAGGTGAGGGCGTTGGGGTGCCCATGGTGCTGGACGCCTGGAGGCTGGCGATATTGGGGTGCCCAGGGTGCTGGGAACACGCAGGTGGGGTATGGGGGCGCTCAGGGTGATGAGAGGCTGTTGGCAGGGCGGTTGGGGTGCCCAGGGTGCTGTGGTGCTGGACACCTGGATGCCCTGGGTTGCTGGGAAGTAGCGGGAGTGTGAGGGGATGTACAAGGTGCTGGGAACTGAAAGAGAGGGTGTTGGGCTGCTCAGGGTGCTGGGAACCTGGACAGGGGGAATGGGGTACCCTGGGACGTTCAGGAGCAGAGGTGGGAGTACTGGAACATCCAGGGTGCTGGGGACTGGAGGTGTGGACACAGACGAGTGCCTGGATCCCAGGATGGGGACTGGGAGAGCTGTGGTGCCGGGCACCCAAGCTGCCGGGGTCCTGATGCCCAAGGTGCCGGGGACTCTGATGTCCTGGGCATCCTGGTGTCGGTGGTGCCGGGGGGGGGGGGGCTGGTGTTGAGGGGAGCTCCATCCCTCGCCCTACACCACTCAGCATCTCCTCCATCCCACAGCGCCCCGTGCCCGAGGCCGCCGCCATGGCCGGGGCGCAGGGCTGCGGCGAGGGCAAGATCGCGGGGCTGTACGACCTGGAGCGCACGCTGGGCAAGGGCCACTTCGCCGTGGTGAAGCTGGCCCGGCACGTCTTCACCGGGCAGCGCGTGGCCGTCAAGGTGATCGACAAGAGCAAGCTGGCGGGGGAGGCGGCGGGGCAGCTCCTGCAGGAGGTGCGCTGCATGAAGCTGGTCCAGCACCCCAACGTGGTGCGCCTCTACGAGGTCATCGACACCCACGCCAAGCTCTACCTGATCCTGGAGCTGGGCGACGGCGGGGACATGTTCGACCACATCATGCGGCACGAGGGCGGCCTGGCCGAGCCGCGCGCCAAGCACTACTTCGCCCAGATCGTCCACGCCATCTCCTACTGCCACAAGCTGCACGTGGTGCACCGCGACCTCAAGCCCGAGAACGTGGTCTTCTTCCAGGAGCAGGGGGTGGTCAAGCTCACCGACTTTGGCTTCAGCAACCGCTTCCAGCCCGGCAAGATGCTCACCACCAGCTGCGGCTCCCTGGCCTACTCGGCGCCGGAGATCCTGCTGGGGGACGAGTACGACGCCCCGGCTGTCGGTAAGGGCGGTGAGGCACCCCGGGGACCTGCCTGCCTCGTGTCCCTTGCCTGGAGTGTGGCCCTGCCGGCCAGGAACCACCTCGCTTTTGGCCCCTTGTGCTGAGAGCACCCTGCTGTCCCTGCAGGGAGCACGGCTGTCCCCTGGGTGCTGGGCTGCCCAGCCCTGCCCTGGCTCGGGGGGTTATCCCTGCAGGGACCATCCCAGTACCCGCTGAGATCCCGCAGGGTGATGGTTCGTGGCAGGGAGGGCAAAAAGCCCGAGCGGGCTGCGAGTCCATCGTGGCATCCGCCGGGGCTCAGGAGGAGCAGAGTGAGGACGCGGCTGCCGGCAATCTGGCGCTAGTGGTTATTTGGGGGGTGAGGCAGGAAGGAAATCTGCTTGGGATGCCGCTGTTTGGGCGGGGGAGCTCCGAAAGTTTCCTTTGCTCCATCCCCGCCCTGAAAACCGCTTCCTCTCTGCGCCTCCCGGCACCCTTCCTCCCCTGGCCGGGGCACAGGGGGCTGGGGGGGCTGTCCCGAGGCACGGGGAGCTGGGCTGGGGGCTCGGAGAGGCTCTGCTGTGACCACAGGCACACGGGAGGGAAGCAGGATCTGAGCTGGCTGGCCGGCTGGAATTAGGGCAGGAGGATTTAGCAAAGCAAAACACGAGCCCTTAAAGGAAAAAGCCCAGTGTTGGCTCAGGAAAAGGCGGATCCCGAGCTGAGAGCAGGGATAGCTTATGGAGGCGGTAGGAAAATAAGCTGGTGGCGCTGCAAAGGGAAATGAAGGGAGGAAACCGACGCAGATGAGAAATTTTCGAACACTTAAGCAGCTGAAGGTATTAACAGAGAGCCCCGGGGCGTGCTCAGCATCCCAAATGTGCCTTCTGCGGGAGTTTGTGTTCTGGGCAGGAGGGACCAGTGAAGATGCTGCTGGCTCCATCCCTGCCCTCAGGACAGGGCAGCAATCCTGCTCCAATCCCGCTCTAGCTGGTGCCCACACAGCTGGAAATCCCAGACCAGCGCTGTGTCCCTGTCCCATCACTGTAGTCTCTTGCAGCACAGCCCAGTGCCAGGATGGTTGTGGTGTCTGGAGACTGGGAAGCTGAACAATGACAGGAGACAGTGCTGGCGGCGGGGTGGGTGGGTGACTGGCAGGACAGAGCTCAGGGTGGCTTCCCTGTGCCTGCCTGGACGAGGGGATAAGACCTCGACTGCTTTGGTGAAGCCCCTTGAGACCTGCTTGGAGGTGGGGATGGGGATGGTCTTTCCCCTCCATGACGGGGCTGGCGTCCCCCTGTCCACGGGGCAGGACCTGGGAGCACACTCCAGTGAGTGCAACCTGCACTGCTGCTGCTTCTTGCAGACATCTGGAGCCTGGGGGTCATCCTCTACATGCTGGTGTGC
Source organism: Empidonax traillii (assembly GCF_003031625.1). Classification (NCBI taxonomy): domain Eukaryota; kingdom Metazoa; phylum Chordata; class Aves; order Passeriformes; family Tyrannidae; genus Empidonax; species Empidonax traillii. The sequence goes on along the minus strand of NW_020955658.1, from coordinate 564,822 downwards.
GGCCACCCCCCCTTCCAGGAGGCCAACGACAGCGAGACCCTCACCATGATCATGGACTGCCGCTACACCGTCCCCCCGCACGTCTCGGCCCAGTGCGCTGAGTAAGCACCACCCCCAGACCCCACCATGGTGTCCCATCCCTCGGGGATGCCTGGCAGCTGAGGTGGGAAAAGGGGGGGTAAAGCTGCCTGGTTTGGGGTTCAGGTGCTGCTGCAGGGCTGCAGCGTCGCTCCTTTCCCCCCCCCAGTCTCATCTCCAGGATGCTGCAGCGGGACCCGAAGCAGCGAGCGTCCCTGGAGCAGATCGAGGGCCACTCGTGGCTGCAGGGGGTGGACCCGTCCCCCGCCAGCCGCTCCCTGCTGCCCCTCACCTCCCACAAGCGCGTGTCCCAGGAGGAGCACGAGATCATCCTGCAGGCCATGGTGTGCGGGAACATCGCGGATCGGGACACCATCCAGGAGTGAGTGCTGGGCCGGGATGCCGAGCTGGGAGCCCCTGCGAGGGGCTCTGGGGGTCCCAGCGCGCCCGTGGGGCGCTGATGGGAGTCCCTTTGCTCGTGCAGGGCGCTGGAAGCTGATCGCTACAACCACATCACGGCCACCTATTTCCTGCTGGCGGAGAGGATGCTGCGGGAGAAGCGGGAGAAGCAGGGCCACCGCCTCAGCCTCGTCTACAACCTGGCCAAGGAGGTGCAGAGCAGGTGAGCCCCGCTCCTTCCCCCCCTCCCACATTATCCCCCCCGTGCCATCCCAGGTCCCCAGGGGAGGGTCTTGGCCGGTCCCCTGTCCCCTTCTTTGCCACGGCCCTTTCCGTGCCCGGCTGGGCACCGACACCTCCTTCCCTCCTGCTCTCCCCTTCCTCAGGACCAACTTATCGGACACGTTTGGCTCCGGGGGCGGTGCCGGCAGCCTCCTGCCCTTCACCGAGCCCGGGGGGTCCCGGCTGCCCCCCGGAGGGGACATGGGTGGCCGGCAGCCCACCGGGACCCTGCTGAAGGTCCCTGCCGTCGACACCACCATCACCAAGAGCACCCCGGCCCTGCAGCAGATCTGCGAGGAGGAGGAGGAGGACGAGGAGGATGAGGAGGGGAGGCCCAGCGCCATGGAGAGGAAGAGCAGCTCTCTGAACCAGGAGCAGATGAGAGCCTTCCTGCGCGCCCACCGCCCGCCCGGCCGCGGGGAGGTCTGGGGGGGGCCGGGGGCTGAGCTGGGGGGCCGGGCCGGGCGCTCGGGGGCAGCCTGGGCTGGGAAGGCGGCGAGCGGGGGCCGGGGGCTCCTGGGCCTGCGGGGGCGTGGAGCTGAGCCCCCGAGCAGGGAGGAGGACACACAGCCCGGGGGCTCCTCGGCAGAGTCCCCCCAGGAAAGGGGAGCCGCCCTGTCACCCCAGAGCAGCTCTGCTGGCGCAGCCCAGGTGCTGGGGGCAGACACGACCCCTGCCTCCCTCTCGAGCCCCACGGACACGTCCCCAGGGCAGGGGGCTCCCACCAGCCCCGCCCAGCAGTCGGTGGAGAGCTCAGGCACCGACGGGGGCGCGGAGAGTGTGATCAAGCTGGACCCGGGCAAGGGCAAGGGGGGCAGCCTGCGGGACAGGCTCCTGCAGATCCCGCTCTGCGAGAAAGCCCTGGCCTTCAAACTGCGGCCGGGCTCCAAGGAGAGCCTCCTCTCGCTGGGGCAGTTCAACTGCTGTCACGTCATTTAAGGCCCCAGGGTGAGGGACTGGCCCCGCTGCGGGGTCTGGGGGGGAGCACTGCTTTGTCACCCGTGGTGGCCACCCTGCCAGCCCCCCCGGGCACCCGCTGTGAGAGACCCCCCCCAGGACGGGCCCTCCCGAGGGCGAAGCGGACTTGGGTCCATCCCTGCACCGTCCGGCTCGTCCCCAAACCCCAGGACAGCTCCCTGACCCTGCCGGGGTGGGATGGACCACGACACTTTTTTAACTACTAGAAATAATTTTTTTAAATAGTCTATTTTACTGTAATTAAATAGAAATTGCTATATCCCCCCGTTCCCCCCGGGCTGGCGATGCCCGGCCCCGCAGAGTGCATGGCCCAGGCCGGGCTGTCCCGCCTGCAGCCCCCCCGCTGGCCCGGCCGGGGCCAGGCACAGCCTGGCCCGTGACCCCAGGCCATCCCCTGGGCCCTCCCCACAAATAAGCTTCCTATTTATTATCTCTTTGTTTTCTTGCTGGCAAGAAATGACCGCTGAGGGAGCCGTGGGCCGGCGCTCGGCCCGAGCCGCGGCGCGTGCGCGTGGAAGGATCGGAGCCGCTGGGAAGCAAAGTTCATCGGGACAATAAAATACGCTCGTGGGTCGATGGGGGTGCAGCGTCTTGGAAAAACTCACCACTGTTCCCCCCGGCTTTGCCAAGGCCAGGGCACCAGGGATGGCATCCTCGGCACCAGGGGTGGGATCCTGGGAGCGTCTGCCTGAGCTGGGGTGGGCACAGATCCCAAATGGAACTGGTGGGGTGGGGTGGCACAGAGGGGAGTGGGGATAGGGAAGAGCAACCCCCAGAGGTGCAGGGAGGACCTGGGTGTGCCAAAAGGCCCGTGCAGGGCATTGCAGAGCTCCACAAGGCAAGACCACACTCAGCCCCAGGATCCCCCAAGTTGCTTTCCTCACCCTCAGCTGGGGGGGACCTGAACCTGTGGCCCTCCTGTCCCTGGCTTCTGTCCCTCCAGCTCTGCTGTGTCTCTCTCTCTCTTCCATCCATTGCATTTCTCACTATTTTCATGTGTAACACCCTGGCCTGTCCTGCCATGGCAGTGTGGGATCCCTCTCTTTGCAGTCCTGGGTGACTGGAAGAAGAGAGCAGTGCTAGGGGGGTGTCAGATGGGAATGAGGTGGAGCTCGAACGTTCCTTGGGGAGATGGTGGTGGGAAAAGAAGCAGGGACTCCAGCGGTAGGAGGGGATGCTTTTCCTGCCGAGAAGGATCCCCTCTCTTTCTCCTAAAGGATAAAGCCACCGCCTGAACAGGGGCTTGAACCCTGGACCCTCAGATTAAAAGTCTGATGCTCTCCCAACTGAGCTATCCAGGCTCACATTTTGGGTTCGGGGGGATGTCCATGACACGCAGTGGGGACCCCACTTTGCTGCAGCGCTTGGAAGGGCCATGTGGGGACCCGCTTTGACCTCTCCCGCCCCCACAGCACCGCAGCGAGGCTGCCAGAGCACACCGGGCTGAACCCGCGGCTCCCGGGAATCCCGCGGGCGCTGATCCGGCACAGGGATGCGCGCTGGGAAGATGCGGGTGCCGCGGGGATGCGCTGGCAGGGAGGGGGGCAGGATGATGCGGGATGCTCCGGCAGCGCCTTTGCAGGAGCGGGGTAAGGCCGGAGGGAGGCGGCTGCGAGGAGTTGGGTTGCAGAGACACGGAGCCCTCGGAGGAACCGTGAGCTCGGGGGGGCACCCAAAGGCCACCCCACGTATTCTCTTGCTCTTCCTCCCCACAGTGCAGGATGGGACCCCCCTGCCAGTCCAGCCCGGGAGGGGCTGGGGGTGATTGGTGGGGTGGGGGAGCCCCCGGGACAGCCCGCGGAGAGCCCCGTGGGGCCTCTTCGAACACCTCGTGCGCGCTAATTGGCTTAATTAGAGCAGCCGGCGATGGCACCGGCCCCGCTCCTGCCGGCACTGGGGACGGGACTGAAGAGCCCGGGACGGCCCTGGAGGAGAGATCAGAGCCCCTGGCAGGGCGGAGGGGGATGGTGCTGACAGAACAAGAGCACGAGCCTAATTACCCTGATTAATTAGAGCCCGCTGCCGTGCAGCCCCTCGGGGTGGGATGGAGGCACCGGAGGGGGGGAGAAACCTGAGGAGCCCCTCAGAGAGACCCCACAACGACCCCAGACACCGCAGACAGGCACGCGGTGGCCCCTGGATCCCCCCGAGAGGCACTACAAGGACCCCAGGCCCTTCAGGGGGTGCTCGGAGGCCTCCTAACCCCACAGGAGGTTCTATGGACCCCCCAGAGCCAGCAGAGAAACCCCCGAGCCCCTCACTCGGGCGGCCGCCGGGCGCGTTCCCGTCCCCGCTCCTCCCGGTCCTTTCTGTCCCTCCGCGGCCACCGTCAGCCCCGCGGGGAGGGGGCGGGGCTGCCCCGCCCACGCGGAAGGGCCCGGGGGCACCACGTGGGGAGGACCCACGTGCCGGGCCCGTCATGGCGTCGGCGCCCAAGAGGCTCAAGGTCTGGGGGGCTCTTGGGGGGCTCTGGGAACCCCCGGGGGGACACCCCGGCTCTTGGGGGGCTCCGCGGCTCCTCCCCCCTCACAGCCTGTTTCCACCCGCAGGCGGCGGCCGGGAGCGGCTCCCGAGGGAAGGGCAGCGCCGACCCCCTCCCCGCGTTCCTGGCGTGGTGCGGGCGGGCCGGGGTGGAGCTGAGCCCCAAGGTGAGGCAGCGCGGGCCGGGCCGGGCTCTCCCCCGGGCCGCTCCGGTGTGTCCGGCCCGGCCGTCACGGCTCCCGTCCCGGCCCAGGTGCGGCTGAGCAGGGAGGGAGCGGTGTCGGGGTACGGCCTGTTGGCCGCGGAGCAGCTGGAGGCGGGAGAGGTCCTGTTCACCATCCCTCGCTCGGCGCTGCTGTCCCAGCACACCACCTCCATCCACAGCCTCCTGCAGGAAGGTGAGCGCAAGCTTCTCGTGGCGCTCGGGTCTGCTTTGCTGTTTAGAGGAATTAATGGGTCTGGGATAAAGCCTCCTGCTGGAGGGTTGTTGGATACCGGGCAGGAAAGGGGTTCCCTAAAGGAGCCTGGAGCTCTGCCGGGCAGGGAGAAAAGCCCCACAGTCCATCATCTCCAACTTCCGAGTGACAGGTTCACGTCACTTCTGTTTTCCTGGAGGCCAGGGCAGGTCCTGGCAGGGAAGAGAACAGTTCCTTGGTTCCTGAAGGCACCCCCAGGCTCAGGCTGAGGATGGCAGGGCAGTGGGGCCTGGGAGAGCTCCAGAGCAGCAGCTTGTCAGCTCAGGACAGAGTACAGGCAGAACTCCTGCCTGCAGGGTGGAGGTGGGACTGAGGCTTTGGTTCTTTGAGAGAAAAAAAACCCAAACACCTCAAGATCAACTTACATTTCCCCCCCCGTGTCTGGTTGCTCAGCCCAGGAGTCCCTGCAGAGCCAGTCCGGGTGGGTCCCTCTCCTGCTGGCCCTGCTGCACGAGTACACGGCCAGCAGCTCCCCCTGGCAGCCCTACCTGTCCCTCTGGCAGGATTTCCGCAGCCTGGATCACCCCATGTTCTGGTAAGGGGGGAGCAGGCGGGGCTGGGGGTGGCCCAGGCTGGCAGCTGGAGCAGGGGCTGGGCATGGATCTGGTCCTGCTGGGCAACCCCAGCCCTCTGTTCCAGCCCAGGAGCCCGAGGGACTCTCTTTGAAGGAGGAAGGAGTCTGTGAACTCTTCTCCCTGAGGCAGAGCCTCTGTTTTTCTTGTACCAGGCCTGAAGAAGAGCGAACGAGGCTCCTGCAGGGCACAGGCATTCCAGAGGCCGTGGACAAGGATCTAGCCAACATCCAGCTGGAGTACAGCTCCATCATCCTCCCCTTCATGCAGTCCCACCCCGATGTCTTCGACCCCAAGCTGCACACGCTGGAACTGTACAAGGAGCTGGTGGCATTTGTCATGGCCTACAGGTGAGAAGGGAGGGCTCTGCTCTGACAAGGAGCAAGGACAAGGGGCAGGATCGTAGGGAAGATCAGAGGCTGTTGTTACTTGAAGGCTGCAGTGGCATGAGAATGTGAGTATAAGATGAAGCTTGCCTTGTGCTGCCACGTGAACCACAGGCTTGTCTCCATCTCCCTTCTAGCTTTCAGGAACCTCTGGAGGAGGAAGATGAAGATGAGAAGGGGCCCAATCCTCCCATGATGGTGCCTGTAGCAGATATTCTGAATCACGTGGCCAACCACAATGCCAACCTGGAGTACTCTCCTGTGAGTGCAAAGCTGCTGCCCCAGGCACTGTCACAGCCTGGATCTTGTTAATTTCAAGCCCTGCTGCATGTCTGGAGTTGTTAGTGGGAGCTGAGGGTCCTGGGAGCTCTCAAACCCCGTGTCCCCCTGTCCCTGCCCGCAGCACTGCCTGCGAATGGTGACCACCCAGCCCGTGGGGAAGGGCCAGGAGATCTTCAACACCTACGGCCAGATGGCCAACTGGCAGCTGCTGCACATGTACGGCTTCGCCCAGCCCTACCCCGGCAACAGCCACGACACCGCCGACATCCAGATGGTGACGGTGCGCGCGGCGGCGCTGCAGCGTGAGTGTCACTGAGGGGGAACCCCTGCAGGGGATGGGGCAGGGAGTGGGGGTGAGGTGAAAAACAACCCCTGTTCCTGCAGCATTTCAGGTGCCACGCCTCGTTTTCTGCCTCCTCTCTGCCCTGGCGGGGGGGTGCAGCTCTGCTGTCTCCCAACAGGTGCCAGCAGCCCAGCGCAGCAGCAGCTGGTGGCAGAGCAGTGGGACTTCTTGTGCCAGCTGGAGATGGTGGGCGAGGAAGGGGCCTTCGTGCTTGGCTGGGATGAGGTGCTGACAGAGGAAGAGCTGTCTGTGACCCTGAAGGTGAGAGCACGGCCAGGGAGGGGGGAAGGAGAGCAGGGAGTGCAGCTGGCTTAGATCTAATTAACTGCAAGCAACTTGTGTGTTTAGAAGAACATTCAGATAGAAAACCCGGACATCTCAGCTGTCACCTGTGAAGTTTTGGCAGCTCTCTAGAAGAGCAAGCTGTGGTATGAGTACAGATGGGTGGCTAAGGATCTAAGGATCTTAACATTTAGTGTGGCTGAGGAATAACTCACCTGCTCCATGTGGCTCTTCTCTTCCACAGAGGAGAAAGCCTGATGTGCTCCCACTGCCAGTGACTTGTCCCTTTGCCTGGGTCCTTACAGGTGCTGTGCATGTCAGAAGAGGAATTCAAGGAGTACAAGGAACAAGAGGGCTGGGAAGATGACAGTGAGGAAGAGGAGAGCTCTACCCTTTCAAACGAGGCTCTCTCCAGGCTTAAACCCCCTTGCAAGAAGCTCCTCTATGACAGTGTTCTGCTGACCCTGCAGTCCTACAGGTCAGACCTGAAAGCAGAGCAGGACTTGCTGGATAACAAGGAGGTTTATGGGAAGCTGAGCCGGAGGGAGCAGCAGGCTCTGCACGTGCGCTACGGCCAGAAACGGATCCTGCAGCGGCTGCTGGAGCTGCTGCGATAGGAACGTCCCTGCCCTGCACGTCACCTGCCCAGGAATGATCCCAGGGGAGGGGCAGCCTCTGGACACCAATCCTGCAGCAGGGAGGACAGAGGGCAGGACTGACTGTGGGCCCATTTGTCCTGTATATGGCACGTGGCTTTTCAGCTACCTCTGTGTAAAGAAATATCTTGACAGCACTGAAGGGACTTTGGGTGGCATTACTGTACAATGGGAGCTCTGGAGCACTGATGTCACCTTCTGCCACAGGCCTTGAGAGACCCCAGAGCTCCCAAAGGCTGTTTTTAGGAAGGCAGACACACACTGTTGAACAGCAGGTGTCATTCAGCATCAGAAATTTAGGGCAAGAGCAGCTCCGTGTTCAGAAAAATCCAGCTGGCAGCTCTTACCTTGCAGAGCCTCAGAGTAAACATCTGCCAGGTGGAGCTGCTGACAACACTTTCAACTCAGAAATCCAGCTGGGTTGGACCTTCCTGTTCACAGATTCCAGGTGGGAGAATGGGTCTGTCTGAGTCTGGAATGATGGGACACTCCAGGAACACTGGAAGGGACTGTAGCAGGTTCTGCTCCCAACGTGTGGCTGTGAAACCACCAGTGAGAAGCCACCCCCTCTGGATCTTTGGGACTAAAAAAATTAAAAAGTCACTTAATGAACCATACCTGGGAAGAAAGCCTGTCTTAGTAGAACCTGAATGCCCTGAAGGGGTAGCAGCATTTCCAACTGCAATAATTGTTTTACACAAACACAACTGCACAGACCAGGACTGTTGAGACGGTGGCAGATGTCAATCTTGGTATAATTTTACACTGATTAAGCCCTTTACTGTGACATGTTGTCCTGAATTGCCTTAATCCTGCTGAATAGGAAACTCACACAGATAATCCTTTTGTTCTTTCTTGTCCAAATACTGTAACAAGAAGCCAACTGTACAATGGTTTAAGGAGGATGGAAGAGAATTTAAATTGTTAATTATTGTTGCAACTAGACGGGAATCCAACAATATGTACTCTCTGATGCAGGAGGGGAGGAAGGTAAATGCCACAGGAGATGAGGGAGTAGCAGAAGGCCACTGGACACAAGCAGGGGAAAAAGGAAAACCTTTAACACCTCCCAAATCCCCTCAAGCCTGGGAAACCAACCCATATGTAATGAAGGAGGTAGGGAAACAACAAACACTATTTATTATTGACTATAATTAAAGACTGATATTTCTATCTCTACTTTTGAAATTTAGTTGGAGAGGAATCTAAACCCAGTGTTGCTCCAACATCAGAATTTGCAAAGACTGTTAAAAGAAGCTATATAGATTAGTAGAAAGACTGATTATTGTCCATCATGACAAATCCATCAGGTAATGGAAAGAGTGAAGAAGGATGGAAATCACCACTGGTGGGATGTTTTGTTCAGATGGGCTCCAACAGCACCAGGAATTTTTAATAAAATGGTACATCCCATAATTGTGTTTACTGCAGATGGTTTTGCTAGAGTTAAATGGAAAGGAAAAAAAAAATCTCATGGCATCTGGAGCAGATAAAGCAAAGCTGGCTGCTGGTAGTGCTCTGTATCCCAACCCCACGGGAGGAGGAGGGAGCTGGACCAAAAAATTCCAACTTCAAAAGGCTCAGTTTCAGCACAACTGGGGGAGCTGCTAAAAACAAAACACCAGGGAATTGTAGGAGCTGCCCACAGTCTGGTCCTGGACACACAAATGTGACTGAAAAACATTGGCCAGAACAGAAACAGGGAGAGAATTCCCTGGGAGCTGCTGTCCCGGGCACAGCTGGCACAGCAGCCCCTTGGAGCTGGTTTTGCTCCCTACAGCAAATGCAAAGCCTGACAGAGAAACCCTCAAACACACCAGTAATGTTGTGGAAAAAGCAAGCAGTGAAGCTCCATTTCCCAGCATCTGCTGGGCTGGAAGGCACAGGTTAATGGATTCTGCAGCACTGGCACCACTGCAGGGTGGAAGGCACTAGAAATGGAGCTGATGGGCTGTCTGCACTCTGCACCTCTCCCCTGCAGCCTCCTGTCTGAGACAAACAGCTCCCAAAGCTGCAGCTGGGACACTCCCATCGCCACACAACTCTCCTTCCTCTTGCCCTTCAAAGCAAGGCCCTGCCTGGCCATCACATCTCCCCACTGACCTCACACCAGAGAAACAAATCCAGTTTGCTTTCAGGAGGCAGTGCCCAAAACACACCGGAAAATGGCAGGTTTTGGATGGGTGGAACAGACTTTGCAGGACACCACCTGGCCAGGATGGAAGTGGAGAGAATAAGCAGAGTGGCACGTGCTGCAGGTCATGACTTTTAATGTGTAACTACAGTATGCATACATACAAGAGTGGGAGAACTAAAGCCCAAGAACTAGAAAGGCTACAAAATACAACACATGGACCAATACTTTACAAAACATTGAAAATCCTTACAAAATGGGCTGTATTGGTCCTTTGGGTTTTTCTTTATTTTTTTTTTAATT
>NW_020955658.1:507011-554548 GCF_003031625.1 Empidonax traillii | reverse complement strand
TAAAGAAGCTATAGGCCTGGTCTCTGGTTTATTTACTGAAAACAGCTGACCCTCACCTGAAGGGCCTGTTTCTTATCCAACAGGAAGGAGGCATTCTCTGACTGCCACTCCACTTGCTGTCTATCAGCATCTGATGAGGGTGAGGGGAAAGCAACACTGAACCTTAACCCCTCCCTCACCCCTCCCATACTCCATAGAATTCCTATATTCCAAACACATCCACCTTTTTTTTTTTTTTTTTTTTAAACAACTTAGTGATTGAAAGGTCCCCCATCCACATAAAGAAAAATAAGTTACTTATTATAACTGGCTTTTTTTCAATATTCTTTGGGAGTCTGGGAATGTCAGGACAAGGAGGTCTGCCCCAGACAAGTGCTTGGCATCAGCAGCTGCCCCTTTATTACAAGCTGGACAGGCACCAGTTTGCCCACCTGCCTTTTACACAATTTGCACAAACCCAAAAGTCCAGACAAAAAAAAAAAAAAAAAAAAAAAAAAGTTTCTGTTCCTTGTATTTACACTAGTTTAAAATGATATTCACAGCATCTTCTGAATTTTGGCCAAAAAGTCAAAAAAATGTTGTCTCAAAACTTTGGAACATGCCCACAATAAGAGTGTCACCCAAGGGCCTGTGGTGTTCTACCCGATCCAGGGGGCTGGGAGGGTCAGGAGGAGCCTTACGGAGTCGTCAGGCGGTCGATGGGCCGAGACCTCCAGGCTGGCACGCTGAGCACAGGCAGGATGCAGCTCCTCTAACTGGCCCCAGTGCCTTCCATCACCTGCTGGGCCTGCTTCTGCCCCATGCAGCACTGGGCAACCGACTGGAACAACCTGCACGAGGAAGCAAAGCTGTGGGAGCGGCAGCAAATGGTCCTTCTGTTGTGACAGCACTAAAAAAAAAACTCCAGGTGCAGCTGCTTCAAGCTCTACCCACTGTTAATGACTGGGGGGTTAATCATACTCACTTCTCAATCTCTGGAGCGCAGTGAACAAACTCGTGGTTCCAGAACTTGAACGCTGGGTTTTTTATCAGCTCAATGAATGTAATGAGGAGACCCCAGGGATGAGGCCTATTTACAATCAGTCGTTCCAAGAGAACCCTGAAATCCACAAATAAAACCGGTTAGAGCTCAGAGACCCAGACTAAAAAAAAAGACCCAAAAGGAGGAATAAAAGCAAGAAGTGGATATGTTGGCAAGTGAAATGGCTCCCCTCTCACCTGGTGATCTGCTCCTGGATGGCCTCAGTGTTGGCCTCTGCAAACAGGTAGAGCATGGTGCAGCTGAAGTAGTGGGTGTGGCTGTTGGGGTAGCGCAGCTGGTTGGCAATGGCGTTCAGGAAGAGGTACCGGCCTGTGGGAGAGGAATGGTGAGGACACAGCCCCCTCCCACACATCCTAAACTGAGTGCAGAACCAGCCAGGAGTGCCTGAGGTAATGTTGTGAGCCTGTCTTATGGAGGCACAGGAAACAAAGCTAACTGAGGATATGTAAAAACTGTATCAGCTCAGGCTGATGGGGCAGCAAGAACTCAATTCTTCATTAAGTGCATTCCTACGCCCCTTGAATACTCTGAACTTGTGGTTATCATATTGTTCCTGTATTCAGTTTATAGTTCTAACACAGCATTGCTTACTGTGAATTCACTAGCAACTCCGTGAAATCATAGAATCAGCAAGGCTGGAACAGACCTTGAAGATCAAGCCCCACTGTCAACCCAGCACTGTAACCCCTAAACCACATCACCCAGTGCCAGATACACACAGCTCTCAACACCTCGTGGGGTGGTGCCTCCACAACCTCCCTTTGGGCAACTTACTACAATGCCTGATCAACTAACAGCGAGAATACTTTTTCTAACATCTAATCTGAATCTCCCCTGTCTCAGCTTAGGGCTGTTCCCTCCTGTCCTCTCACTGCAGGCACAGCAGAAGAGATTGATCCCCACCTCACTAAAACCCCCTTTCAGGTAGAGGGTGATGAGACCTCCCTGAGCCTCCTTTTTGAGACTCAACAAACCCAGCTGCCTCAGCTGCTCCTCACAAGGTGTGATTTCCAGACCTTCCACGAGCCCTGTTGCCCTTGGCTGGACACCTCAGTGTCCTTTCTGAAGCGAGGGGCCCGCTTGCTGTAAATGTGACATGGCAGGGACTTGCAGCGCTTCCAAGCTCACCTTCAGTGTCCAGGTCTACTGCCAGGTTCTGGAAGATGTCCATGTGAGCTGAGTGGGTGATGGTGCTCATAGAGGGGGTGCTGCCTTTGTTATGGATGTGTGCAATAGCTTGAGTACCTACGTAGAGCACCAGCGCGTTAATCAGCTGGATGTTGTAGCGGTTGCCAGGTTCATTTGATACCTAATGACAAAGACAAAAAAGCCATCAACAATCGATACTCCTTTAGCACTTGAAGGTACAGCATGTACAACAACAGCATCCTGATTATGTGGGCATCCACAAATTCAGTTTGGCATTTACCCTTTTCTAATACAGCATGTATTATGAAGCAGGTATTACAGATTATAATACTATATTTGAATATATGTATTTAGAAGCAAAGTGTTAACAGACTTTTTTTTTTTTTTTGCTCCATACCTAAAAGAAAAAAGAGGCCAAAACACCCCTCCACCCACCACGTGAATGTTTCTGTCTAAGCAATTCTCTGAGGGGTCCAACTTCAGACCTGAAGTGTGCTGCGAGCCAAGCCATGTGATGTCTGAAATGTGGTTTTAGCCACAACCCTGCACTGGGTTTTAGCTAATTTGACCTTTTTTTTTACTCCTCAAGCATTAGCATGCAGATACATCCGTTTCTCCACCAATTAACCTACTCGGAGTCAAAATTTAATCAGATTCCAAAGGACCGCAATACATTTGAACACCCTAGTGAGGAGTGGCAGAAGAATCAGAGATGTGTGCATTCTCACAGGCTCTTCCACTGCCTGCAACACATCAACAGAATTCCTGCCATGGTGGGTGACTGAACCATCTGTCCTATGCTATTTGAACACCCTCAGAGACCTCAGATCCCTCCAACTCACTTGCAGGTTGCTGCGCAGGTCAGACAAGAAGGTGACAGGAGAGCGGGTTTTGAGATAGGAATCCAAATCTTTCTTGAACTGAGGTGGCATCACTCCAGTGAAATTCGTGAGGATTCGTGGAGCAATGTTAATCTCACTTAGCATGTCCACCTGTTGAGAGAAACCCCAGTCAGGTGAGCCACAAACAACGCCCAAAGGAAAAAACTGCAAAAGCAGATCTGTAAATGACATTACATCAACTACTGCTGTTGATCACTTTTCCTTCCAGCAGTGAAAAGGAAACAGCAGAATTCTGCAGATTTCAGAAGAAACCTGATCTCTAACATGCAAAATTATTACATGATGTCTGGATAAAAAAATATTCCAAGGTGAAGGCCATAGGGAAATTCAGTCACTGCTTTTGTGATCAGTCTGTCTACACTGCAGACAGCCTGGCAGTTTAGAAAAGTACAAACATCCACACAAGTCAAGAAGAGCCTTCTGCAGTGATAACTCACTGAGCACTGCAGCTTTGCTCCCATCACCCTGCACAGCTCAGGCAGGGAAGAACAACAGGACAGTGCTTTTAGCAGCTTGAGGAAGTTTGCTTCTAATCAGTCCAGGATTAGCTGACTGGCATATACCCAAAAATTTAATTAGGTAACATTAACACTTCTCAAAGTCTCTCCCCATTATGCAAGAGGTTTGCTTCAGAGTAGTGCTTTATCTTAAGCTCAAGCAGCCTGTTTTTCAGTGACAAACCAAACAGGAACGTGATAAAGGTGCCTTTGCTCCAGCACTGTGTGCCAGTCAGATCCAGGGATGCCATCAAATCATCTCCCTTGGGAAAAAGACAAACCCTCTGCTTTTCCAGGTGAGCACAGGGGTCTCTGGGCACTTCTCATCTAACACAAGTCTGTCCTTCCAGGCTGAATCTGCACAGCCCTTGCAAGCAAGCCAATTATCTCCTGGTGCCAATGAAGCCATGCAGAGGAATGATTTACAGTTCCAACTGCAAACTTCCCACCCTGCATGGAACATGTCAAACAGGGATCATTACAAACATAACTGAAGCTTAAAAACTGCTGTTCTGCCAGATGCTCTGTCACTTAAGTTTCAAATTACTTAACTTTTGAATGGTTGCATTAATTCTAGTATCAATATCAAGTATTTAAACTGTTCCCAAAATTCCACAGTCTCTGCCAAAAAAAATGGATAGAGAATACCTGGAGCCATAAAGATTCCTATTATCAAAACTCCTGAAGGTAAATTGTACCTTCAGATTGGGGGTGAAAGGGTCTGGAAGCCTCATGTTCCGTGGGAAGGCACTCAGGATCAGATTCCTTAGCTGGATACAGTTAGGTGGGATGACATCACAGAACCCATAGTGGTAGTCACAAAGAAATTCTGGGAAATCATGCAACAAGACCAGCAACACACGCAGAGTGCCCTGGGAGAGAAAATACAATATATGAGGTGTGCAACTGCTGACACTGCCCACAGACAGAGCCATCATTCTATGGCATGTGGTTAGCATTACTAGGAAGAAATTAATCTGGGAATTAATCTGGAATTAATCTGGCCAACTGCTTCCATCCCACACCAATCTGCATTCAACTCTAACACAGGAGGTAACAGAAAATCCTGTTTTTCTACCAGAACACCTCTACTTTCAGACAACTTTGGTTGGAAGCAGCATCTATTAGATGACTTTTTTTTTTTTTTACCTTGTAAAGAATTTGCATAGGTTTGGTGAGTTCCACATTTCTAAGGAAAGGAGCCAGGTACTTGAACAAATCGATCAGTAACTGGGCATACATCGGCCAACCCTGTGAAGAAACAAAACAGCAGGTGGGAACCATGCAGCAAAGAGCAGTTAACTTCAAAACTATGACTAGATGGATCTTTATATAAACCTGGATGGAAGAGCATAGCACTGCCAGCTCTGGTACTGAGTGCAGCACAGCTCATACCAGGGGCTTTGCCTGCCCATCGTTGTGCCAAGGGTGTTTCCAGAACGCTCAACATGCCATACTGAGCTGACAGGATTTGGACCAGAAGGCCACAGCTCTTCTGACCATTGAAAAAGGCATGTTCATTAAACTCAATTCACCCTGTGTTCCACAGCTATTGACACACAGACTCTCCTCCATGCAGTTAGGTTACTGTGAATGTGGAAGACAACAACAACAACAGACCAGCCATGCTACAAGTGCACTTCCAGAGATGGGAAACAGCCCCACGCCAGATCAGCATCTGGGTGAGTTTTTTAATTCAGAAGAGATAAACTGCAGCCACACCTTCTGCTGTGGTGTATGTGCCAGCATTCTTGCAATAAATATCCGATGGGAGATCAGTTCCAGCCAGGCATAAACAAAACCTGGAGCTTTTGTAGGCCTCAGGATGTGAAATGTGTTACTGAAAGAAAAGTTAGAGCAGGTTAGAAGTGCACAGCAATAAGATTGCTTTTCATAACATTGAGGGGGGAAAAAAACATACACAGCCCTAAAAGCAAAGGCATTGGAGCATCTTGGGTTCTACCAGTTGTTTTCCTTTAATCAAGCAAGTGGACAGTCCACGGGAGAACCATTTACTCCAAAGGTGATTCAGCCACCACAAAAGAACAGTCACAGCCTTTACCTGAAAAACCTTGATCCTATCAAGAAAGGATGGGCACTGTGGCCAATCCCAAATACGTACCAGAAAGCCGTGAGTGTCTGGAAGTTGATGGTCTCCAGCACATGCTCAGGAGCATTTAATTCCAACAGCAACATGATGAAAATGCGATGGTAAGGAAGCTGCTGAAACTCACTCTGCCGGACATCGTGGTCTTGCAGGAGAACTCCCACCACAATCCCAAGAACCTAAAGAGATCAAGACAGTTCATTGGTGGCAGCAAGAATTAACTTTGACAGTTGATCCATAGATAATACTGTACCAACAGTAGATTATAACAAGAACCAAAAATCTTAGTTACTGGAAGTGCTGCGTAAATTAACACGACAATTTGCTTCAGAAACTCCCTGTCCCTTGGATCACAATCACAACAACTGACTGGACAGTTTTGCAAGGTCTTAACTACTTGAGACATCCAACCCTAAACCAAGTAGTGTAAGAGCACAGGAAAGGCCCTCACAACATCGAGGCAAACACTCAGGAATCACCAACTTAAACCACACTTCATGTGCCTCAAAACAACAACAGCCGACTTTTTTCATTTCAAGGCACGAGGGTGAGTTTCAGGTTGGTTTGAGATGAAATCTTCGCGAACAAGAAAGCCACTTGGCCATCCTGATGCTTCACTCAGATGTTTATCATTTATCAGATGTCCTCATCTGATACTTCGGTGCAGCCTGCACTAAGGTCTACATCTTTACCAGCAAAGGCACAGCCAACAACACAAATTACACGTGCAGGGAGTACAAGAAGGGTCCCCAACCTTGTTGAGGAGGTTGATCTTGGTGACCGTGTTGGTTGCCTCCCCAGAGTGCTTCACCAGCAGCGCAATCAGCCGCACGAAGGCGTCCAGGTTGTGGTAGCACTTGGCTCTGATCATGGTGGGGTTGGCTGCAGGGTTGTGCTGCTGCTCTGCCAGGGCACGGTAGCTGATCTCCACGCACATCTCGGTGCACAGGCGGAAGAAACGGGTGATGAGGTCATCTGTTTTCAGGATCCCCTGCTGGTGCATCTACGCAGGGAAGGAAAACACCTCAGCCCCGTGGCCACAGAAGGTTCATTTTACAGTTTATTTCAAACAACACACCTTTAACAAATTGCTCACCTTGCCTGCCATCACTGATTTTTACCATACTCTCCTATTTGCAGGACAATTTGAGGGTGGCAACACAATTTGAGCAAACACATTTACTGCCAGATTAGAATCTTCTGAATCCCAAATCTTTCCAAACATCAGCCTGGCTGAGGAGCCCCGCTGAGTGCCGGTTCTGCCACCAGCACCCAACCTTGCACCAAGGACAGCATGAGGCAGCAGCAGCTGCAGGGCCTTTGGGAGCTCTGGGAAGGGTAAATTCCAGCTGCTACCTCAGGAACCATCACTACCAACCCAGAGAATTTTCCTTACATGAATATTAATTACGTGCAGAGAAACTGGGTGGGCTTTTTTGTTTTGTACTGGGGGGGCTGCTTTATTAATCTAAATATAAGACAACCCAAAAACCCTCCTTTTATTTGTTACCCACGGTATTAAAACCATCAGACTGAAACAAATTACTCTGCAGGAAACTTCTAGGGTTTTGAATAAAGCATCTTATTTCTAAACTCCTACTGCCCAGACAGAAAGCTATAAAATCAGCATCACTGATAACTTGGAGACCATATTAAAAACTTTTAGTACTTCTGGAGAAACATTTTTTTTCTAATTAAAAAAAAAAGGAATTTATGTATCTGCCTTTAAAGTTCTATGCTTCTTCTTGTCCTAAAGATTGTTGGAAAGAAATCAAGACTTAGGTAGCCAAAATTATAGTCATTTAAGTTCAGTAACAGAACCTTATTTATTGCAGTTATTACAAAAAAATCCCTTTAAGACCCATCGTTGAAGCCTGTAAGGAAACAATTATAAATGAACACTGCACTTCAATATATTTAAATTACTATTTCAAAACTGAGCAAATATTTATAAAAGGTAAGCAGTGAAGTGTACAAAAAAGTGCACTGAGTATTATGAGTACACTCCACTGAGATGAGTTTCAGAAGAATGATTCAAGGTAAGAAAAAAAAGAGTGAGGTCACATGAACGAGTGAAAATGTTTCTTTAAAAAGTGGGTTTAGCACAATATCTATTAAAAACATTTCAAAATGCTACACAGTAGAAGTCAGACCAGCAGAAACCTGTCTATAAAGCCAGTACACAAGGACACACTGAGGTCACATGAAAAAAATCACGGCATCAGTCGTGATCTTTACCCACACTTTGTGGGTAGAACTTGTTACCACACCTGCTGGGCTACTGACATGTTGGGGGTTGTTTAAATTTAGGCAGCACTTCAGCTAATGATGTTTCAAGTTTTTCCTCACTAATGAGTCCAGTTTGAAGAGGGATTCCCTTGCTCATATAACCTGAAACAATTTACCTAAATCTCTATTACCAGTTTCCTTCTGTAGGCTGTCAGGAGCAACACTAGGGAATGTTTTCATTACTATTCCCAACAGTTATCTGAGCTGCAGTTCTTTTCCCACCAAACTTATCTCAGCACTCATGGTCTCAACTGACAGCTTGTTCCTACAGTATCTGAAGGACAGGATTCGGTGGAGGACAGGGGTTTCTCCAGAACACTGCCATCAAAACCAGCCAAAAAATGCTGACAGTCAAAAACCTGCAAGTGTCAAAAGGATGCCTAACACAGTTATGTTATAACACTGCTTTAAAATGGAGGGCATCACACCCTTATTTATGTTGAATAAAAAGCACCTTTCTTTCCCAAAGCTCTACCTGTCCAACAAACGCAGAGAAGGCTTTGGTGCTGTCCCGGCCTGCTGCTGCTGAATGGTACAGGTTCACCCACTCCCTCAGCAGGTACTCTGCCTTCTCCCTCAGGCCTGGGGGGTCATCATACTCAGAGGCTTGGGAAATTCCTGAATGCATCATGAAATTAGGGCCTCCGTGAGCGCGGTCGATCATCGCTTCGTAGTTCGATCGGACCACTTCCATCAGCTGGGGTAATCTGATGGAACAGACAGCGAGAGCTGGGTTAGAATCCCTCCTCCCCCACTGCAAGCTCGGTCAAACAGAGCTGAAAGAAAGCAAATTATTTCTTAAACTGATCTTTCAGTCCTCACTGGAATAGCAGAAATAAAGTCATGAAAGCAGATACATCTCTGATGAAAGAAGGAACACTGAAATCACACAAGCTTTGAAGTTCCACTCCAATTTGTGCAGCAGAGCGCTGCAACAAAGCCCCCCAGGGACCAAAACCAGCTTCACTTCTGCAGACTTCAGGAGCCCTAAAATGCTCCCAGACAGTGAGATGCCAGTGCTGAACAGCCTGACTGGGGCACCGAATTTGGCTGCAGTGAAAGTCAAGCCACACAGTTGAAGACAGAATGTCCACACCAACTGATTAATGGACTCTTGTTTTGGGACATCTCACTGGCAGCTGTGCTGACAGTGGCAGGCACTGCCACCAGCCAGCTGCTGGATGCTCTCATAAACAATGCAGAGTTCTCTCCAACCTCCAAACCATGCTGTTCTCAAACCCAGCGACAACTGCTTCCACCTCAGGAGCCTGCAAGTCCCAGTGGTATTTCCAGGTGCTGTGGCAACATTTGCTGCCCAGTTACCTGCTGGTGAACGCACAAGCCACGTGAGACTGGTGGAGGATTGCTTCATAGGCTCTACACAGAAAGGACTGTCCAATCTTCTTAATTGCTTGTGATTAACAAATTAACACATTAACACCTCAAGCAAGTTTTTTACAGTACCACAGTCCTCTGGAGCACACAGAGAGATTTTCCTGCTCGAGTGTTCAGCTTGACGTGTTGCTGCAGTTGCCTCTATTTTGACTAAGACGAGCACATTTACATGGAGTGACAGTTTAAATTAACACAGGACTGCAGCTCTAGAGGAAGTTTAAAGCTGTACGATTGAATGACACGAGACACTGCCTATATAACATTCAAATCATAAATGAGCAGGGCAGAAAGTAACAGACTGCAGCACCCTCACCCTTCTGGGGCATTTCCTCTGGAATGAGCATTGATTCTCATGAGTGTCTCGATGGTGTGAAACAGATCTGCCTCTGTCACGTGGGCGACGCTCCTCTCATCCACCAGCAGGATCTTCACCAACTGCATGGCAAACGCCACAGCCATGTAGTTCAGGCCATTCTCCATGGACTGCCAACACAAAAAAGGCAATTAAAGTCCAGCCACAAACCTGACAGCAGATTGACTGCACCTCCTCTCCACCAGAGCAGGTTCCCTTTACCTGAGCCAAGTGCAGGTCGTACTGCTGCATGTTGACGAGGTGATTGCGGATCAGCAGCTCCACGGCTTCCACGTTGTACTTGTACTCATCTCTGCACTCGATCAGGCACCTGCAGAAAGGCACTTTCTTTTACAAAGTGCACCTCAACAGCACAGCTTAAGTGAAGCAACTCAGATTCAACCCTTCAGAAACCGGGCCCTGTGATTTGTCACTCAGCTCTAAAAGAGGGCTCTTCCAGAGCATTCTCTAAGGTAACGTTTGAGTTCAGAACAGACTCAAGCACTTGATGCCCTGCACAACTGGCCACAAAAGCCTTTCAAGAGCTTCAGTTTATTCAGCATAAGAGGCCTCTCTTCCAAGGATACGGCAGCACATCTGCCTAGCTGAAGCACTAGTGCATATGCCATGATGTATGACAGCAAAACGAGGAGAACAAAAAAGCCCAGCTCATCTCTAATGCTTAATCCCATTAAAGATTCCTATCACGTTCTGGGAATGAAACATCATTATCAGAAGACATAAAAAAAGCCAGTAATTTTTGCCTGTCTAAACTGCAGCAATGTGAAACATTAACAGGTAATTGATTCTGATCAAAGGCTCCATCAGCGTCCCTGCTGTCCCCCAGCTGACCTGGTGATCTGCTTGTTGCACCACGGGGAGCCGTAGGCGCGGCCGTCCTGCAGAGCCTTCAGCACGAGCAGGTGGCACTCCCGGTAGCGGAGCAGCAGGTCGGCATCAGCCCCGCTGGTGGCATCCAGCAAGCCCTCCACAGCCTAGAACACATGCAACCTGTTAGCAGAGGGAAAAAAACAAGTCCTCTTCCAAATATTCCACGTGTTACGGCGGCAAGAGTTATCAGCAGAAGTCTTGGCAGATGTGAGGAAAAAAAAAAATCGATTTAGTAATTGTGCTGACCCCTTGGAAAGACCATGTGAGATTTGCCCGGTTACTGTGGCATCTGTGAGTTCACTGTACACACAAACAAACCTACAGGTCTCTCTGTGCACCAAATAATATGCCAGACTGTGTTAGCTCGTGCTGCAGCTTCTCTAAGTCAGTGTTTCCTCAGCAGCTCAGCACATGGCTTATGGAAAATTACATGACAGAGGATTTGCAGAACCTGCTAGAACTCAGTGAGCAGGTTCCTTAGAGGAAAAACTGCAGCACTCAAGAGAGCCTCTGTGCTAGTTTACAGCAAATGGAAGATGAGTCCTACAGGGGCAGCACAATTTATTTGGTCAAGGCCTAGTCAGGACTGGATCCCTGAATAGGTACAACCACCGTCAGAGAAGAACAGAGTGTCTCTCCAGCTTTCAGTTACTCTTGTTTTGGCACTGTTCTTGGCTTCTCCAGCAGGCAGCTCAGTATTCCTCCACTGCTCTCCAGTGGATTTTTCCCCACGTCTGTCACTTGCTCTGCGTTACTACACAGGCACCGGTGCCAGCTCAGCTCTCAGAGCTCACTGCAACACTCCCCACTGGAACAGCCCTACAGATTCCGGTTGGGATGGAGATAATCTGCTTCCCAGCAGCCCATATGGTGCTGTGCTTGGGATTTGTGCTGAAAGAGTGTTGACACCACACCAGAGTTTTGCCAATTGCTGAACAGTGCTTACACAGCATCAAGGCTTTTTCTTTTCCACTCCTGCCTCTCCCACCAGTGGGTTGGCTGGGGATGGGCAAGAGGCTGGGAAGCAACACAGCCAGGACAGCTGATCCAAAGTGAATAAAGGGATATTCTACACTCCATGACATCATGCTCAGCAATAAAAGCTTAGGGAAAGGAGGATGAAAAAGGGCATTCATGGTGCTGATGTTTGCCTTCCCAAGCAAATGTCACATGTGCTGAAGCCCTGCTTTCCGAGAAGCAGCCGGACATCTGCCTGCTGATGGAAAGCAGTGATTTTTGTTTTTATTTTGTTTGCAGACACAGCCTTTGCTTTTCCTACTGAACTGTCATAATATGAATGAACACATCATCTTGTCTTCCCTCTGTTTAATCCCTGTGCTGCAGAAGGGAGGAATGAGCAAGCAGCTTCTTTCCACAGCAGCCTGGACACTCACTGTGTGTACAACACACCAAGTGACATCACGGCTCCCTTCCAACCCTGGGCGCTCAATTTCCAAAGACAGCAGCTCAATACTCCAAGAAACACAGTCACCAGCAAGACAAACCACGAGCCAGATGAGTAATAAACTGCAGACAAGCTGTTACAGAGAGGAAGTGTCAGCACTCACCTTCTGCAGCAGCCCCAGCGCAGCAATAGCATCGCGGGAGTTCCGAGCCACCACCACGGCCTCCAAGAGGCTCCGCAGCGCTTGGACCTGAGGATTCATGGCCAGGGTGTGGGGAATGGACTGCAGGTGCTGCTCCAGTTCTGTCATACATTTGTCATAGATTTGTGCTACGTCATCTGTAGCCCAAGCTTGCTGCTTAAGAGAAAGTGGGAATGAGTGATTTTCGCAAGGATTGTATTTGTCACGCTTCGAAGACCAACTGGTTCTTCTGCTTCAGAATTTGTAGCATCCAGAATTTACACCTCTACAGTACTGTGGTTTGTTATGCTGGCATTTTAAACACACAAATATGTGTGTAAAGCAGTGCAAACAATTCTAGCAGTCAGAATCACAGAATAGTTTGGGTTGGAAGGGACTTTAAAGGCCATCTAGTTCCAACCCTGCTGCTTTCACTATTCCAGGTTGCTCCAAGCACCACCCAAGCTGGCCTTGGACACTTCCAGGGATGGGCAACCACAGCTTCTCTGGGCAACCTGTGCCAGTGCCTCACCACTCTCTACTGCTAAAACTGCATGTAGTAATCATAACTTGCAGAACTTATCCCAATTTGGGTTACAAACCCCTCAGAGTGGATGAAGTTTTATGATGTCGTTATCCCGTCATTAGAACTAGTGCATCTTCCAACCACTATTCTCAAACAATACAAACATTGACTCTTATGAGTCCTTCTAGCAAAAAATAAGTTCTCCAACAGTCTCCAAAAGGGCTACAGTACTGTCCAGCTGATTAATTCAGAAACCTCTACCTTCATAGGCTGGGCCAAGAATCCCGTAGGCTGAGTTAAGTCGTTGGTAGGCAGGAAGCCAGGGACATTGCGTGCAAACTCTTCATAAACAGCCAGCTGTTTTGGGTCCACACCTCCAACCTTTGCAAAGGAAAGAACAGGCATTAACCTCACTGACAAGCACCGGGGCAGCTAAAAATTAGGGCAACAGGCAGCTGCTCAGTCACATTCTTAACCAGAGACAGGACTTATGTCTTCAAGGAATTGAGGAAAATTACATGAATACTTATTTTTGAGCAATAGAGATATGTTTTTCCATACTAACCAAGGTAACAGCAGTTGCACTGTTAGGCAGGACTACAATACACAGGACTGCTCAGCTGAAGCTGTGCCATCCAATTTTTCTTATCAGGAGGGGGAGAAGAGCAGCACCAGGACAGAGCTGAGTTCACATTCTCACCTTTAACCTGATCTGCTCTGGCATCCTCTCAGCCTGGTAAGTTAACACAACAGGATCGCAGTACCGACGGCCCTCCTGCCTGGCATGTTTTCTGAGCTCAAATTCCTGGGAAAAACACAAACAGCACTGAGCATCAGACGCTGAGTCTGGATGTAAATGAGAACACTTGACACTTCTAAAAGACAGCAAGTCCCATACTTACAGTTGCGAGCCTCTTGTCCATCTCAGGGCCTGCCTTTTCCACAGCTGTCTTCTGGATAAAGCAGCAGGCAAGCTCACAGTTATCCTGGGCTAACTGGGCAGCTGCCTGCTCCATCATGTCCCTCTGCTGTGGGGAGGCTGCCTATTGAAAATCACAATCATCAGTGAAGGCTGGAGGTTTTTCCCCTGTATATTATTACCCTTTCCATCTGGACCGCTGCCTATACAGAACACCAGCAACAAAGAGGAATGCTCTTAGGCATTGCCTTCCCACAGAAAATACAACAATAAATTTAATTTTGCATAGCTTTGAATAAAACATGGAGGCAAGATGACAGGAAAGACTTTCAACAAGGAACACAACAGCAGGAGTTCTGCATCTTCTCCACCTCCCCATCTCCAGGGCACAGAAATAAAGCCCTGCTTTAGAGGGGCATGGGCACAGCGATGCTCATGCAGGGAAAGGCTCACAGCACAGCACAGGTTTTACCCCTCCCCAGGTCATAATCAGAAGATATAAAGGCACAGCACTAACAATGCAATCCTAAGCCTTTTTCAGTGGGTTCCCTTTCTCATACAGATTTTCTTCCTTCCTTCTCAGAGTCTGCTTTTAAGAGAACCCTGAACAGAGGGACTTATTTTTTAGGGTGCAAAGCAGCAACTGTCACTAGAAATGGAATACATCTATAAAGGCAACCTGTCCCATCTAGCTGGACTTCCCTGTTTTTAAAGAATCCTTTCAGTTCTCTTTTAATAAATTAACCCACTTCATACAACGAGCCAGGCACGAATTTTAAGGTGTCTTGTACAGCACTTCTGCAACACAGTGCTTTCTATAATTACCCCTTAAGAAAACTTCCTCGGATCACCACTAGTTTTATGTCCATGTCATATGTCTTCAGGGACAAAAAAAACCTGACTGCTAAGCTACACTTGGACATTTTGCAAACACAGAAATACTGTCCACAAAACCTGAATTCATTCTGCTCATGCACATCCTACTGTGATTAAACTCGAGAGAATACTGGGGCAAAATATAAAGTCCAGGAGTTTGTGTGCAACGCAGCAAGATCCACCTCAGCAGTTTAAGTGTGATCGACGCGAGCTGTAACCTCCACGTGCTTTTTTCACTGTAACCCCACAACCGTTACGAGGCTTTTATGCAGCGAATTTCATCTCCGCGCTGGTTAAGCCACGTATAATTAACTAGCAAGCCCTTACCCTCAGCGCGGTGGCGAAGCTGTTCTTCAGGTTGGTGGCGATGCTCATGAGCAGCGGCTCCCTGCAGGTGATCATGGCCATCCCCGCCGTCAGGTTGCGCATCATGTGGTGGGCGGCCACGCGCATCCGCGACTCCTCCGAGTCCAGCGCGAAGTCCTTCCTGACGATCTGCTCGCAGGTGGTCATGGCGATCTTGATGGAGCGATCCACCACGGGGTGCACCAGGTCCTGCACGGCCCGCTCGATGGCCTGACGCACGCACTGCTTCAGCTGCGGGTGCGCCTGGAACAGCGGGATCTGCGCGGAGCAGCAAAGCTCAGCCAGTGAAATGTCCCCGATCCCACCCGCCCCCAGACGTTCCCGCTTCCTGAACAACTCGTCAGCGCGCTGTCCTAGCAGGTGCAGTGCTGCCTTGTTACTGATATTACAGTATTTGATGAATCTCAAACTGGGAGAAACGGTCGTTTTCCTCACCAAGTTGCAGCTGAGCACAGTGCAGAGGCTGACTGAAGAGTTAAGCCACTGATTGCTCAAAAGGAGCACAGCAGCAACTATCCCAACTGACACACTGCCAGAAATGAGACGGATACTAATGTCGCAGTGAAAGACCACTTGACCATCTCAGGCTGCTAATGCAACTAATCACCTCTAAACCTCTCCATTTGATTACTCATTAGCCCTCAACCTCCCCATTACTTTTGAAAAGTGACTCTGCAATAACTTCAATTTACAAAATGCTGCTCCCACCAGCTGAGAGCTGAGGCAAAGCTGGTGGTGAGAATTCTTTTATCAAACCAGATCAGCTCTAAAACTTACCGTGGGATTTAAGGTGATATGTGGAGCCAAGCCCCCTAAAGAATACACGTTGATGTCGTGGTAACTGTACTGGGGCTGGGGAGGGACCGTGGCTGTGCAGGTGGTGCTGGTAGCTGGAGTTGTAGAAGCAGCTGGAGAACACAAATAGGTTTGTATTGAGCCATTAGTGAAAAGTAAATGCTTATAATGCAACTAACACATACTTAAACCAGAAAATGACCAAAAACCCAAAGGTTTTGCAATTTCATCATGAAACCTCCGAAACCCAAAGTTTCATTCTCCATTTTCCCAATGATTAGTTCCAAAGTAGCTTCAGCCCTTTCTAACAGAGCTGTCTGTTACAACAGTTTAGCTCCTGACATGGTGTTAACAGATCGTGCTGCCTCACTCCCACATGCAGAATTAGTCCTCAGGATGGCTTCCATCCCTTCCCATCTCCAAACTCTGCACACCTACTTCTATTACAAAACTATCCAAGTGCTCCCAAGCATTCAGGAATGTTACAATACCATATGTAGCTTTATATATTTTTTTTTTTTTTATAACAGCAAACCCTGTCTTATTTGAACTTCCACGGTGTGGTTATGGATTTCATGAGATGTACTCACTAGTTGTTGTGATGGGTGGTAGCTCTTCTGGCTGCTTCACATCCTTCTTCGGAGCAGACAGCTGCTCATCCAGGTTTTTCAGGCGATCCTTATCTTTCAGGAGGCTCCCAGGTTTCAGCTCATTGATGTCCAGTGCAAGATTCTTGCAGAGCACCTCGATCTCAAACTTCAGATTCAACTGCAAAACAGGACGTGCCGCGAGGAGGACGCACAAAACACCTACCAGGCCACTCAGCTCCCAAGCTGCCCGTTCTAACCCACACCTTTCAGAGACCAGCAGTGATCAGACAAACAGCTTGCACTCTGATCTCACGGGAAAGGAGCTGCACCCAAGTCCCACCCAATAAAGCCATGCCCCAGCAATCTCCCCGTGCCAAAGCAGCGAGAAGCGCTGCCTGGTCCTTCCCAACATCCCTCCTGACTGGTATGGCAAGAAAACCTCACTCAGCAGGGACAGAAAAGCAAAACAGAAGTTTACTTTTAGATCGTGTTCTTGGTGTAGCTCAGCTAAAACATTCATAATGGCCATTGTCCATGGGTTTGGAGGCCTGAAGACCTACAAGAGAAAGAGGAGAACAGGATTACATAAAACTCCTTCAATCACCTGGATGGATTATGACTGGAAGTTTTGGAACATAAGATACAGCCATGGAAACCTCTGTACAGTTGCAATTAGGGGGGAATTTAGTATTCTGGTAATAATTAGTCCAGTAATTGAAGTTCAACTGGAAGTACATTAGGAAGCTAAGTGTGAAACTGGAAATAAGTGTTTTTTTTGTGACAAAAGCTAATTACTTCCTGCAATATTTTGCCCCTTGAGCAGTAACTCTGTCAGCACAAAGACACTTACCACACTCCTGACACTGGATTCTAAGACTTTGGCAACAAATGGCACTACATAAAGCAATTCCTGCTGTCCCTTCACATATGCTTCCAGTAGGAGTGATTTCACATCCAAATCCTGAAAAATACCATCAACAATTCAATTGGGAAGGAGGGTGGAGAAAACAGTAAACACATGCAAAGCTCCACTCACAAACTACTTTCCTTTTCAGATACAGGCAAGGCTGAGTCAAGACTGTTAAAAAGCAATTACTTTTTGAACAAAGATTTACGTATCTACATTTTTACATGGGATGAACAAGTTCTCTCCAAAACAAACACAGCCACTAACTTTACTGATATAAAAAAAAATAAATATTTACAAGTCTTAAATGACCAACTCTGGAATCATACTCTGGACTTGGCACAAAAAGGAGGCACCAGAAAGGTGATAACATTTCCCAAATAGCTTATGCTACTGCACAACAGCTTATCAATGCATGCCAAAGCAATCTGCAGTGACAGGAGCTCACCGTGTGCAGGATGGGTTTGTTTTTAGCCATGGTGATCATGCCCAGCCAGTGGCCAAGGTTCTTTAACAAGGAGCGGTCTGAGAAGTTGGCTGCAGCTTTGTCTGATGTCAGTAGCACCTAATGAAAACAAAAATAAAAGCAGCTGGAGCAATAACCAGGAGATTATCAGCCCCTGAACCAAAGCCAAGAGCTGATCTGGCTGAAGGCAAAGTTTTAGGACATCAGGTCCTGAGCTTCAGTCTCACTGCAGAGACACTGGAGCAGCCTTTGCTGCAGGACAGGAACCTTTAAATCTGCTCTGTAATGACTGCAAAGTTCATTTCTTTAAAAGGATCAAAAAAAGAGCATTACCCCCTCCCAGCCCTTACCATTTATTTACTTTGTTGAGACTGTTGTAACTGTTTATTTAGCAGATGTCTAACTTGGTTGTGCAGGCAATGCTTCCTCTTAAAGCCTCATCACAGACATGAAGGCCACAGCCTGCACTTCCAGGGAAACCATTTAATCCTCCTGTCCCAAATGTTCTGCTGTTGGTAGTTCTGTTCCTCAGCTTCAGAGGAGCATCAGCTGAACAGAGCAAGGTCAGCTGAGCTCTCAAGAGCCAGGAGATGCTTTTGCACTACAGCGTAACCCACTGGTGGTCAGCAAGTTCCACCAACAGGTTTAAAAATAGTGCTTGGTTCAAGAGCTTGATTCATCTGTTCATCGCTTCTGGGCTTCTGCTTCTTCTGCCTCCTCCTCCCCTTCACATTATCTTAGCCCTCTAGTAAATTTTGGTTGTTACACCCCCATTTTCCACACATTTCCCTTCCCCTTTATTCCTCTTTGACCAAAACAGCAGAGTGTGGTTTTCTTATCTTTATACTTTCCCCACCCAAAACAACCACATCACAAGCAGTTTCCCCCTAGGTTATAATTTACAAACCTCACACTAATTTAGAGTCCACCTACAGAAATAAATCCAAATGCAGATTTTTCTCTCCTGTTATATAATTTAAGTCTTCTGTATGCTCCTTACTGAAAAGAATCCTGATGTTCATAAAGATAACTTGTAAGTTTAGCAGTAAATTAGGAAGTAGATTCCTGACTGATATTCCATAGTTGAGGATCAGTAACATAATAAGCAAACACAATGAGGAGAAGAGAATGCTCCCTAATCTTTAACTTTACCCAAGTATTAGAAAACTTGCACTTCTCACCTTGATATTTCTGTAGGTTTCATTCAGAACCATTTTATTGAACTCTGGGTTTTTCAGTGTGTCGAGGAAGTTTGAGTACAAGCTGTGGAAGTTGGGCTCAATACTGACTCTCTTCATCACGAGATACTGGGATACCCAAGGCATGAACTCTTCTTTCACTGTTTCCTTCAGCTCTTCCACCTGTGGCCAAACCAAAGAGAAAGCACAGAATAGATGAGAAAATAACCCAAAAACCTTCTGGGGCCAGCTCTGACCAACACACAGTTATGGGCAGTCAACTGATTCTAACACTGATTCGTTTTTCTTAAAAAAATATCTGAAATCAGTGACTCAGTATCCAAAGATCTGGTCAACCAGGAGAGATGTAATCATGAAATCAGCAAGGTATAATTTATTTCTCCTTCACTTCTCAGCTTCCAGCCAGACAACTGGAAAGAAAAGTTGTCATCTTACAAGTTCAAGCCATCCATCCACCAGACG
Organism: Empidonax traillii; assembly: GCF_003031625.1. NCBI lineage: Eukaryota > Metazoa > Chordata > Aves > Passeriformes > Tyrannidae > Empidonax > Empidonax traillii. The sequence continues at coordinate 535,232 of NW_020955658.1, read as the reverse complement.
GTAAACTGCACGAGTGGCACAGGTGGCAGCAGGACTGCACTTTTCTACTAGTTAAAAAAAAAATGTCTTTAATTTCTGTTTGAAATAGAAGAGTCCTTCAGCTTAAACTTGCAATGTTAAGTGGTACCCAATCCATTTACATGATGTGAAATGTTTATTCAAGATTAAGAACAGGTATGTTTTGCCCATCTCTCCTCTCCCCGGAAAATTTTATCTCCAAAGAGGTTCAAGCAGAAGGTGCTGGAAACTATAATTTCTTTACAGTGTGCAAGTTTTTAAGTTGTAATTTCGTAGAAATATCATCAGCAAACACTCAAAAATATATAAAAACTATAGATAAAGAAATTAAAATTATTTTTACTAGCATTCTTCCATACTTGCCTTCTGTGTCATATTTGACTGAGACAGATTATTGAAGATAAAAGCAATTTTTTCCTGGACATTCTCTGGAGGTTCCACAATTCTCTCTGTCTGATCTGTTGCTACCAGCAGCGTATCAATGTTGGTTGTGTTAATGGAAGGCTGGAGGGAGAACAAAAAGTTAAGAACAGACAACACCTAGGGGTGACATCAAAAGCAACTTTTGCTCTGCTCTGTCAAGCCAAAATAGAATTGAGCTTTATCAGGAGACATCGACTGTCTCAGATTCTTTTTGAGCAGCACCCCTAAGGAGCCAAGTGATTTTTTTTTTTTACCCTAAACCTCATGATGAATACTCAGCAGGAGAATTCTGCTGCAGGAAAAGCCTCTCCATTCCCATGGAACAGGTGCCACTGCCATGGCACCCGTCAGGGTAACCCTGTAAGAGCTCAGAGAGTTGTTTATGCAAGTGACTCAAGATGTGAAAACCCTACTGCAGTCAGAACTGCCAGGTCAGGTGTGGGCAGGAGGTGTTCCCAAGTCCCAGGCACAACAGCAGCTGCCAACTACTTTAAGAGTCCTACTGGAGGTCATTAAGAGGGACAGTGGTTCTGTAATTGTCTTAAAGCCTCAATAAAAACATCTCAACTCGACACCAAAATAACTGCGTAGTTTAATGACTAGAAATGCCTTCTCTCTACAAAAATGTTTGTCATATTTTAGAAGTCTATATGCTTTAAATACAAAATAAGAGATCACAGTTTGAACTCTGCACAGAGCAGCAACTCAACCCCTCAGGGAAGGGCCCACAACGCTCACCGGCACGTCCTTCTTGAAGCTGACTCCGGTGGGGCGGGTGATCGTGATGGTTTTTGCCACGGTGGTGGTGGTTGAGGTGGTCACAATAGTGCTGACTTGGCCAGCAAGAGGAGCTTTTGCTGGAACCTGGGCCTGGGCCTGAGCCTGGGCAAGTGCAATACTTCCAGGGGTGGTGATTGATCCCTGCATCTTCACAGGAGGATCTCTGGATTGCTGTCCATATTCTATGTACTAGAACAGGGTGAACAAGCACAGAGCAAAGGTCACACACACAGCGACAGAACTGCAGGCTGAGTTTGAGCAGAAGCACTGGGAAGGTTTGCCAACAGTCATTAAAATATTCAACACTTACTGCCACGAGGGAATCTGCAAACTACACCTGTATAACCTAACAAAGCACAGCCTGTCACTACTGACTTTCTCAAACTATCTCTGGCCTCACCAGGTTTTAGAGGAAAACTAAATCTTTAAGGGACTGGACTACGAATCCACTGAGGCACTTGAAATTCCGTGTGCACTGATCACTCAGTTTAAATTCAGGTAGCTATTTCAACAGAAGCAACCCAAAGGTACCAGATAACCCCCTTCACTGCCTACCCTATCCCACAGAAAAACCCTGAAGGAAAGGCAGTTGATTCTGGGGATGTACAGAGTCTAAAATCATGGCAGCACATGGGACTGCTTCTCCAAAAGAACACAGAAATGTGCTCAGAGGAATTTAAAATCATAGAGAGCTGGTGCTGTTAATAGGAACACACTCACCTCCTGCAAATGATGTGGGAACTGTATAAAGTGACTAATAGAAGCCAAGTGCTGACAATACTGGGGATAGTCCTTCAATCTGTCAGACAAAACACACATTAGTCAGAAGTGTAACCCCAGAAACAGCATTACAGAGGAATACAAACATCAGACTGGTATATGTCAGTCAATTCTGCATCACATAATTACTTCTGGACTCCTTACAGCAGCTGTGCTATAAGTAAAGTATTTTCTACAAAGTACCTTTTTGTCACAGAACCCACTTGAAATTAATCCATTTAAGAGTAAAACACAAGGTTTATTCACAGCAACTCATCTTATCCTACATCTCTGTACATCTGACTGAGCACACCATTTATATTTAGTGTTTGCAACAGGATGATTGGGTAAGTAATCTGCAGTTTGGCTCAGTGCATTTTAAACAGCACCCCTCACACCCAGAACTTCCTCTATCTGCAATTCATGAAAAGCTTTGAGAAAGTTTTTTTTTTTTTTTTTTGAGATTATTTTGCCACACTCGAGATTTCTGTGTAAAACCCAAGCCCTGGAGCTTGGAGTTCCTAATCAGTCCTTCCAGAGATGAACAGCACAAATAGCACTCCCCTGGAATGCACTTGTGAAGAGCAATTACATTCACTCCATTTCTATCAGGCAGCTTCATCTATCCCACCACTAATTATTTGTACAAACAAAGTCCACTCGTTTTCAGCACATCTCCATTTTGAAAAGCCGCCCTTTTAACCAGCACATCGACACTTTTTGCTCCAGCAATCCCGAGGCTGAGAAGCGTTAATTCCTAACACCATTCACCCCCAACTCACCTATTTTTAAACCTATCTAGTGCAGCAATACCAAAATAGTACATTTTGGAGGCGAAAGGCTTTCGTAAGGCTTCGAGAACGTAGCGCAGGGCCAGGCCCAGGGCCATGTAAGTGACCAGTCCCTTCTCGATGATGCCCCCAAAGAGGCAGGCCGTGATGTGCAGCTCCTTGTCTGGGTACTGCGGGAAGAAGCGGTACTCCTCGAACAGGTTCCTCAGCATGCAGTTAAACACCTCTCGTTCCCGTTTGATGTTGGAGTCCTTGAACCTCTGCAGCATTTCCAAGACCTGCAAAAGACATCGGGAGATACACCACCAAGTAAACATCTCCTTTCAGCCAGCCCAGCAAACACTACATCACTACAACGAGTTTCCATCTTCAGTTTTCTCCATTTTAAAGTAACTGTCTTCACCCAGAACTTTTTTTTTTTGTGACCGTCTACTCTCCATCACTTTCAAATCAGAAAGATTAAAATTAATGTGGCGTCCTCCATAATTTATAAGCACACAAATACATTCGAGTCAATTGGAAGTACTTCAGAGGGCAATAATTACTCTCATAGAGACTAAACCAAAATAATTATCAAAAGCTCAGAAGGTAGGACTTGGGACACTTTTATATATATATGGATGTTGTAGTCATGTTTAGATACTTAAAAAACATATATTCAAGAGAATTTATACAGACTATTTAAAGGCACTCTTTAGCACTTATTTTGAACACAAAGGCTTCCACACCACATCGAATCCTTCCCACTTAGCAGCATTTTAGGAGTGTTAATTAGACATCTGGAGTTTTAAGTCCACAGAAGTCAAAGCTGAATGTAATGATCAGCTGCAAGTTTGCTGCGAAAACAACTTCAACCAACCCAAAAAGCTGCAAGGTTCCACCACAAGCCCCTTTTGATTTTCCACTAAAACATGAAGGAGTAATTGTTATCAACTTCATTGCAAGTCTCTGGACAGCAAGTGGTGCAGAAGGGAACTCACCTCATCCACAGACATGGTGGGATGTGGTGGATGGTTGTAAATCCGCTGGAAGTAGCTGTTTGCCTCATCATCTATTTCTTTGCTAAAGTGCTGATTAGCCTCTGGCCACACCTGAGATAAGTCAGCTGTTAAAAGAAGGAACAGGTATCACGCTCAGGACAACTGCAGGCAGTCAGGATTTCATCTTTTCCACCAGTCTGTACAGAACCTGCTAGTTGTTCTGAAAAGCAGGATATTTAACCTTCCCTTTAGACAGGAATTGGTATTTTAAAAAATCTGTTTCCAACATGCTGTATTTAGTAAAAAACCCTGAATCCTGAGATAGCACTAACCTCACCCTGCTGTATTCCTAGAACCCCTTGCCTCCCAAACTGACCTCCCAAGCTGACAATGAACTGCAGGAATGCAGAACAGACTGAATAAAGCATGCTACACAACACTGACATGCACACAGACTTGCACACAAACTTTCAGGCCAGCCAGTGAGCTTCCAGCAAGTTTATACTGAGTGTTCAAATATAAACCAGTGGTCATTAGAGCTGCCTCCCCTGTACACCTGCCAAGACAGGTAACTTACACTGCAGAGGCATAAATGATTAAGGATAATGGCTTAGTGTCAGGAACCAAATTATTCCTTCCAAAAGCTACCTTCCAACCAAGTTTTCTTAGTCTTGTGTTGCAGCTTGTTTCACTGCTTCACCTCTAAGTTCCCTGCTGCAACAGGACCTTACTCAGGCAGCTTTCTTGAACCTTGTCACAAATAAAACTAAAACCAGCCTGGTACCAGGCACATACAATTTTCTCTGTCCAGAGCAGGACAACTCTTCAGTTCAAAACACAGCACCACAGAAAAAGGACAGAAACACAAATCTGTAACACTGTATTTTTATGCTAACAGCTTTTTTTTTAAACCTCCCAGGGCACTTGTCAAGGTTCTAGGATACAAACCTTAGAAGCACCTTTTTCAGGCTGATGGAATAACATAAAAGCCACATTTCTAACATTTACAACCCACAGATCCAAGCCTCCCCCTGAAGGAAACACAGATGAACTGCAGACCACAGTCACACTTCACAGCCACAGACAACACTACCACTTACAAGGTTTCATCTTACTCTGCTGGAATGTAGGCTGGTTCAGTCCAGATGTGCTCAGCTTCCTTTGCACGAAGGGGTCGTTGTTCACTGCAGGAAGGCCCAGAGCTCCAGTTCCTATGCCAGTCAGGCTACCCGTAGTAAGACCACCTACTGAAAAGTAAACAATTCTCATCTCACTTGCACCCTCACAGTATGCACTTGTCACTTCTCACTCCCAGCACTTGTCACTTCCAACAACTCAACAGCTTTATAACCCTCATAGGTGTCTAATAGCAAGCAATTTTAACTCATGCAATTCATCTCCGTCCCAACCTAAAATGAGGCTGCTGAACTTGTCAAAACACCCTCTTGACTCCTAAACTTTTTACCTTTTGCAGCTGCAAAAGTGCTGATTCAGCAACGACCCAGAAGTGGGTAACTCCCTCTCATACAACACAGCTGTTTGTCCAGTGGGGTGTCCCACCCTCAAAGGGAAGGAAACACCCAACCCACCAGTATTTCCACCCTCAGCAATAACAGTGCCTCAGCTCCCCAAAAAAAACCCAAACCACTGCACCCCACCAAGCAGTACCTGGAAGCTGGGAAGAGAGTCCTCCTATGCCACTGAAACCTGTTGTCTGGTTTTGGGTGGAAAGAGGGGGGAAGGCTTTTGCTGGTGACTGAGGAGTGCTGAAGGCAGAGCCCAGGTTTGGAGGGAAGCCTTGCATGCTCTGGGTGTGGGGAGCAGCTGAGCCACTTAAACTAAGAGATGCCATCCCTGCCAGCGAGTCGATCTGCACGGAGAGAGAAGGGTTAGACACACACCCCAAAAACAAAGGCAGGCTGATTTTTGGGCATGTTTTGGATAGAGATGGCTACCTATCAAAACATGCCTGAGAAAAGCCTTTCTGCATGGCTGCTGTAAGTTCTGAAGTCATCCACATCAGCCCAAAAGATCAGTTTGACTAGAGAACACGCTCACATTTTTCTTCTACAGTCCCATGCAATCCCATTCTCTCCAAGCTTTTACAGAAAGGCTGATTGTTCCACAGTCTGCAGTTAAGAGTAACACAACAGTAAATGCTTGTAATCAGCAGCATTTACTTCTACTTGCAGATTTTTATACTACAGTAGTTTATGCTCTGCAGTTTGGGACCTCAGAACTCACCCCAAGTCTTAAAAAGGTATTTCAACTCAAGCTTACAGAGTATTTTTATTTTTGACTGTCTGAAAGATCCCACTATATGCCCACTTTTCCCACCTAAATACCTGAATGAAGTCTTCAATAAAAAGCATTAAAACCTGGGTGATGAGTAGGAGGGAAGGCACAATACAGGCTAACAAAGTCAAGGAACTGACTAGGAACAGCAGAAAGTGGTGTTATCTACCCAGAGGACAGCGTGACTACAGACCAACAATTGCTGCTCTGCTTGATCGTATCGCTCATTTGCAGCACGTTGCCAAGATATTTGGTACATCTGATGAGCAACTTCAATAAAGCAACAATTTACAAGGAAACCGCTCTCTGTGTTTAGTTTCTGCAATCCACTGACAATTCAGTCATTCTTAAATGCTGAATTGCCACCATTTCATGTGAACAGCCTGTCAAAATCGAATGTGACTGCTAGAAGCAAAACCTGTCTGTAATGTGTTGCTCCCAGAGGAGGAAGGGATGATGAGTGGCAGGGAGTAACTGAAATGTACCTTGTTTTTAAAAGAGCAGTTCAGTTGAGAGCTGAAGAGCCCCAGTTATAACAAGTCCTTATGCTCTAGCACTGTGGCTTGGCCCGTGAAGCTACAAACAAGACACAGCAGGTTCAAAGGCAGTGCTTAATTCTCAAAAGTCTAAAGTCAATTTTAGCACTTTAAAAGAAAGCCTCGGTTATTTTAAACAAACCAAACATCTGTCCCTCTTCAGAGCTCCCAGCCTGTAATACTTCCCAGTTACTTCTCGAGGCTCAGCTCAGTAACATTTGTGAAGACAGTTCTGAACTACGACCCTGGGACAAACATTCTGCAGTTTACAAGCAAGTTATCCACACATGCAAGCACAGGTGAGCCAGGTGGTGATGTTTGACTCAGTCCTGCAGGAAGAGCTCCAGCAGGAGCAGAGCTAAGGCAGCAGTGGTGCAGGGCAGCGAGGGGGGTACCTGCACAGGGGAGATGGCATCCAGGCTGCTGGCGCTGGGCGGGCGGCCCTTGGGCATCACTCCCGGCGGGGGCTGCCGAGCCTTGTTCATGACGTTACTGCAGTTGGCCACCATGGTGAGGATGGTCTCTGACAGCTCCTGGGAAACACTCCTAGGACACAGCGGGATGTGGGGAGATGGGGTTACGTGGCTGCAACAGTTCTTGGAGAGGCAGATCATCTGCAACAGCTCTGGTCGGCTGTTGTGCACACGCACAGCTTAGCCTTGTGAATTAAAACACGGTTTGATGCCGCGATCCCTTTTTCAAACCTGCTCCCCCCCCAAGGCTCCTTCCTGCTCTCAAACCTCATAGTTTGTGATTATTCATGTTCTGAATCTCATTCCACACAAGGAGGAGGTACATAGAATACACACACAAAGAAAACGAGGAGAGGTAACTGCCACCACCCGCTTCACTGAAATTCATCTGCCTACAAACTGAAAGACATGCTTTACACACTAACATTAAACCAAAATAGAGGCAGGAAACTCAACCATTCAAGGTAAATACAATCAAAAAACATCAGAACACTCAAATTTAGGCACAAAGTCATTGCACAACCGAGAGCAGTCAGTACCTCTTTCCAAAGTGTTCCATGTCTGACTGCCAGCTTCCCAAACTGGAAGGAAGAGCCAGCTCTGCTGCTGACATACCCAACCACAAACATCCTAACAGAACACTGACATTTTCCTCTTGGAAAATACAGCAAATTATTTACGCTTTCCTGAACTTCAGTTTTCCTTTCTTGGCGAGGACAGAGACAGATTTACAGTCCCAGAGTCAGACACTCATGGTGACTGGTTGGGTCATTTGTGCTTTGAGGGAACCACTGATGTTTTGTCACCTGTCGGGCAGACTGAAGGTTCACTTTTTTATCATGTCAAGAGACAGGCTGCTCTATCAAGATGCAAACATCACAATATTTATAGATGGCACAGAACTGCAGCTTTTCCAAAAGGACAGAACAAAAAAAAACCAAAGCTCACAAAAAAATCAGCCTGCACTTGAGTCAGTCTCAGAACATGCAGTGTCCTGGTGGCTAAAACAAAAATGTGTCCCTGAACACAAATCAGGACAAGAAATAATCACAGTCTAATGAAAGAGCAGGCTCCTAAATCAACAGATCTGGGAGATGGCAGACTGCAGCTGGTGAAGTGGAACTACTCTCCCAGATGTATTTGCTATTTACTGGGATTTTAACCTTCACAATGCCCACTCCCACTCGTGGCTGAAACCTGAGCTCATCAAAGCCACTGCTTCAGGAAAGAAATCCAAGCTTTTTCTTTCTAGAGCTCAAAGAGAATAACTGATGGAAAATGACTGCAAGTAGGTCACATTCTTGTATAAAAGGGAATACAAGGAGCTATAAAAAGAAACCAAAAGCTGAGAGAATTGTGCCAGTAGAGAACGAGTGGCTTTTGGAATTAATGGAATAAATAAAGCTTGATTAACACATTAAGATTCAGAACACAGTGACATTGGATGCAAGTCAAGTTTGCAGTTAACCACTGAACCTCTAAAGCACGGACACTGCAGCATCCAAAATAAGGAAAGGAAGTTCATTTGTGAACTCATCCCAGAAGATGCACTTTGAGTTGAAAAATATCACTTATCTCTCAGTCCAAGACCTGTGCTGACCATTGTATTTCACAAACATTATTTCAACAGCATTTTGAGGATCAACTGCACAGGTTCCAGCAGAAACCAGGAGATTCTCTTCTCCTCAAATCTTACAGGCACCTCAAATTCCCTTTCAGTTCCACTACCCCTCGTGACAACTCCGTGTCGGTACAAATTTCCAAGCAGCCACAGGAGGGCCATGAGTCATCCTGGCTGCCTTTAAAGATGTTTCTCGTGTTTTTCAAGACAACACTGGCTAAGCCAAAGGAGACAGCACAAGGCTCAGATCAGTAACAGGCACTGGGACGTGCCAGGCTCATCTGGTGCCAAAACCAGCAGCAAAATCAGCACCATCTCCAGCTTCCAGTCACTCTGGCTCACACAAGGCCCTGTGACAGGCCTGGTTAACTGCAGCAGTGTTTCACAGATAAATGCCATCTGGGTCTGACAGCAGGGAGAAATGACACTGCAAAGAGTTTACAACATCCAGTCACATTTACCATGTGTGTACACAGTACTTCAAGACTGATTTGTCCACGTTAAGTTTCCACCAGCCCTTCTGTAGTCCACCCCTCTCTTCCAGCAGACAAAACAGCTCTTAGATCTTTGATATTTTCCATCTGACTACTTTTGAGTGTCTCTCAAATGAAGACAGAAGTTACACCTGTCTAGTTCCAGTCTCAATTACACTCCAGTGCCCACTCACCACTTTTCTCCTACACAGAAGGGACTGCAGGAGCCCTTTGTTGCTGGGGCAGTTACCAGACAGAGGCATCTGCTCAACACAGTCACAAAATCCTTTATACAATCACTTTTCCAAGGTGCTGTTCCATTCTGTAGCCACGGGCTGTATTCCCTTGTCCAAATTAAAGGCCTGGATCTAGTTATTAACCAAGGCTGTGAGTCACCAGCCAGCCCCCAGTCTCCAAGGTCACCTCACCTGTTCCATGACAAAGACAAGAACGCTCAAGCTCTCACCACCCAACCTACACCAAAAGTTTCACTGCAAAATGAACTATGTATAAACTTGCAGGGGTAGGTGCAGTACTATTCTCATTATTTTCATTAACCTCACTCTCCAGGTGACACAATCAGTGCAAGCACTGCCATCCTTACCCAGCACAAGCCTGCAGACAGGCCAGCATCGTGGCCAGCGTTTCGGGAGGGAGCTGAGCACTTTTGGGCTGATCTTTTTCTGGAGCAAGGCCACCCAGGATAGATGGACATCTTCTCTTTAAGAAAGTCATACAGGCCTGGATGAAAGGCTCCTGAGGGAAAAACAAAAAAAAAAAGGTTATCTTAACCTCCCAAACTGCATCCAGGACACTATTTCAAACTTGGCAATTGCACCGTGGAAAGAACTGCACTAAGCTACTACAGCTCAGTGAAAACGTTGAACTATCAGACCATGGACACTTTCCACAGCTTTAAAACTACTTATAAAATTGTTAAAAGTGACTTAAGTTAGTCACTGCTAGGAATGCAGAAATAAAAAGAAAAATTCTGCTTTACCCCATGCTCCCGAATTTTATCTGTGAGCCATTTGTCAAGTTTGAGGTATTCCCGTCGAGAGGCAAGTGCAGCAAGGTCAATAACAAAGGCAAATGGAGTACCATTTAGCAGCATTGACAAGGCCTAAAGAAAGAAAATCAGAAGACTACTAGTGAAGACACACAGACACCCTTTCTCCTTTTCTTTCTAGCCCCCCCTACCCCCCACTTTATCACATGCTGCTGTGCTTGCTTTGTTAACAAACATCAGCGCTATCAACTTCACTTACAGCTCGCTCATGAGACGAACAGGCAAGAGCTCTGATTTGGAATTGTGACTTTACCTTCTTTGAAGTGACCTTGTGCTGACAGTTTTAAATTGCTCTACTAGAAAATCCAAGAACTACCAAGTTGACGCTGCACCAGAATGAAGCAGAAGAGCCAAACATCTCCCTGCAAACACACCCCAACCCCCTCAGAGATGCTCAAAATGTATCTGCTCTGAGGGGTCAGCTCTGAACACAGCAATTGCTACAACCAAACTGGCTTCAAGCAGCAGCAGGTGCTCTTGCACTTTGTGACACCCAGTTATTTTGTATCTGACTTCAGAAAGCAATAAAGGCCTCAAAGAAGTTAATCACAACTTCCAGTCTGTTGTGAATGACCAAAACCTGAGAAGCAGTAGCAAGAAATCCCTGTTCCATCCCACTTGGCAGTGCCACCTTCACACAAATATCTCACAGATAGTTCCTACATTCTCATTTCAACAGTACTGAGGGTTGAAACAGTCAGAGCTCTTTCTGCATTTACACAGCAAGCAATTCTGTTGTGCTGCTTCCCAAGGTACTTGTCAGCTAAGCCATAATAACCAAGTAAAACATCTTGGGCTCACAGCTGGACAGGCTGGAGGCATCTGCAGTCAGATACCACAAATCAGCTGAAGAGTTCTTAAGGTCACACGAACACAGGCTTTTTTTTCTCTTTTTAAGATGAGCAGCAACAAATGAATCCAGACACACTTAAACCAAAAATAACCCTCACTAAATCAGTCTAAGTCAAGCTTAGCCTTTGTTAAAAGACAATCAAACCTGCAAAAGGCAGCAGCCAGCAAACAATGGCACTGCTTGGCAGAACTCACCTTCAAGTCTTGGGCCACATCGAGGATCCTGGAGAGTTTTGCCTGGTCATACTGCTCCCCCCTCATGTACCACTCTGCCATGGCATGCATGATGAGCTGACGGATGGAGGGAGACTGACCCTGGGGAGAAGGAAATTAGAGCTGTACTTCATGGTTCTGGCGATAGGATCAACAACGGGAACACCAAACAGGGTGTTTTACATCTGAAGTTTAACAGATATATTTACACTTGAGCTGCGTAAGTTGCTCTGGAATGGAGCCTTTTTTGTGCAGGAGCTACAGGTAAAGGATGCAGCACGACTGCAAATGGTCAGTTGTACATCCCCACCTCTTTCCTACCACTGTCCAGGTCTCATTGCTCTCAACTGTAAACCAACTGCTTTTGGAACATGCAAGCCATTTAAGAAAATGTTATGCCTGACATGATGTGCTGAAGTGAGAATTCAACATGGAAAACACAGTATTTAGCTCTACCAGCACTTCAGGCCACACCAAACAGCAAACCCATTAAAAGTATGGAAGTTCCCCTTGGAAAAGGTCAGCAGACAGTCCTAAGACTTCTGAAAACACCCCAGACTGTGAAAACTTCTGGTGTGGGTGGTTTCTTTACGCCTGGAATAACCTTCACCTTTTGGCAAGTACAGAGGAGACTCTTTGGTTTAAAGCTCTTCACTTCTGACTGCTGCAAGTTTTTACACTTCAGATGTGTGAGGCTGAGAGCTGAGCAGGGCAGGGTGGGTGATGCTGTTGTGAAGGTTTTGGGGTGGGGTTTTTTTTGCTGCATTGTTTGATTTTTTGTGCTTTTATTTAAAATCAAACCGCGGTCAACTTCGGTGAAAACTGAAAGGCTTAAAAAAGTCAAACTTAACTTTGCCTCTCTACTTTTCCAGGTATATTTTCTCGGGAGATACTACTGAAAATCAAATCATAACAATTTGCTTCAAGTCGGGGAGGGGACAACTCATTCTGCATAAACCACAGATGATGTACCCCTTGGGTTTTAAACTGAACAGCTCATCTGACCGTTGTTAAGTGTTTTTAAGTGTTCAACACACTTAAACAGCTTTCCAGGCAGGCTGCAGTGAAAACACTCACCTGTCCGTGCCACGCGTAGTGCAAAATGATGGCAGAGTTGGGGTGGTTGCCCAGGAAAATGGGCATGAGCGTGGAGATGAGTTCGTGGCGCAGGGTGTGCCAGGACGTGTTGATCTGCAGTAAGGCCAAAACCAGCATATCTGGGCAGTGTTTGATGGGGAAACTGAAGAGCTGCTTCACCTGTTCATACTGCCCCACTTCTGCCAGGCGTAACAGAGACTCGATCAAATCCAGGCTCTTCCTAACAAAAGAGAGGAAAAAAAAAAAAAAAAAACAAACAGACAAACCCCCCCAAAGTTACGGAGCAGAAAGATTTACAGGAGCCTGGAGTCAAGTGTTCTGCAGGAACAAAGCAGCACCCACTGCCACCAACCTGGCACTGCAGGTTGTTTGTATCACCTGCAATTGAGCCTGAAAGAAACCGGGAGAAATAACTGGCAGTTCAAGAGCTTAACACCTTCTGACTCTGCTAGGGAAGAGGGAGAACTGAGAGGTGATGTTGAAGAAATTCAGCTCGAGGTGGGTGACCTGGATAATTTAACTTGAAATGTACTTCCAGAAATGGAATATACTTTTTTAAACATCTCCAAGTTTCCAAGTTGTGAAACTTACTGAAGATACTCTTTTGTCTGCTTCGTGGACAAGTAATGATTGTCAATTTGCCTGTATTTCCCATCCTTCAATTCCCTATTTTGGGCCATACAACTGAAAAAAAGAAGCAAATATCTTTCCTGAAATAGGCTACCTGGCTATACCAAAAGAAGGGGTCAGCTCAGAAAGTTACACCAGTGAGCTTCAGGCAATGACTCACCAACAGCCCCATAAATTTACTATTTAAATCCCAGGACTTCTTTCACACAAATAAACCAAACTTTCTCTAATGTCATCCTGGGAAAGAGAGATTTAAATTCACACCACCTCCTCTACCCCCTCCTTTCAGCTTCCAGTGCATGTCAAAATACACCAGTAGAAGTTCTCCAGACAAGCTGAGGGCTCCAATAAAAGCAGGAACTGGCAGTGCATTTTCAGCTCTTATGGAAGCACACAGGAAATCCTGACGATGGGAGTACTTTCACCAATCACACACAGAACAACTACTAATGGCTGATGTACACACAGCTAACCAAAAAGTCTGGCTCATTTAGGTAAAACCAGCTTCCAGCAGATAAGTAACCTAACCCTAGGTAGGAAAGGCAGGCAGTTGAGAGCAGGATTACCATGTAGCAATTTCTCGATTGTCATCCTCCGGTGGTGCTTTCAGGATGTCCGTGGCAACAGTATGGCAAGGGTAGTCAGCAAAACAGAAGATGTCAGGGTTTATGAGGGAATGTTGAATGAAGGAGAGCTGGAATTAAAAAAAGACATCAAAAACAGTTTAGATATTCAGACTTTTAGGTTCGTTCCACTTCATCAAGTGATGCTTTATCTCAAAACTCACATTACCAATTCACCAGTCCAAGAAATTCAGGAACTCTGCAAACACTCTACAGGTACAGCAGAAATGCTGGGACACCCACCTGGCCCTCTGCGTGCTTCCACGGTCTGTAGATGGCATTGACTGGGAAAACCTCCATGCCCAGCCCTCTCTGGATGCCAAACACCACGATATGCAGGCCCTTGCTGTCCCGGATCTGGAATCCAGGGTGGTCCAGTTCGTACGTCACTACTTTGAAGTCCAGGTTGGGGTTCTGCAACAACAAACGGGGGGGGGGGGGGGGGGGTGTCAGCTTTGAACAATCCACAGGACTGGCCTGTAAGAGCCCCTTCTCCATCAGGATTTTATCCAGTTTAACATCCACACAACTTCCAGCTGAAAGCAAGGGTTTCTTTTTGAAAAGTATTTAGATAGTTGTGAGAATGTGATGCAAGTTAATGTGTGAAACCAGACTGTGAGATTGCACTTGCCCAGCACTGCAGTAGCTGCCTGTCCTTCCAAGCATTTCATTAACAAGCTTTTAAAAAACCCAAACACATTGCTCCTTTCTTAGCATGCAAACTTATTCCTTTAGTAGGCTTTCACGTGCCTTTTAATGAAAGGCAGAAGGGTCTGACCTGCTGGTAACAGAACTTGCTTCTCCTTCTGCAAAATGTAAACTGCCAAGTCCTGGAAAAGCACCTGCTACATTTTTCAGCAACAATGTGAAACAATAAGGATGAGAGAGCTTGGGAGGGAACTGTGGCCATCGTGGAACATAAACCACTCACTTGAGAGACAGGTGAGCAAAAATAAAAAGCTGCTTGTATGGCCCAAGGTTTAGAAAAAGTAATTGATTCCTGTATAATTCAGAGGGAATATACAGGGGGAAAAAAAAAACCACACAAAAAAATAAGGCAGGTCAAGGAAATGGGACTGACATTTATCTGAGTTAATGACAAAAATTGCTGCTCATAAAGTGGTGAAAAACTTTCCTATTTCTAAAACGTCCTCATACGCAAAAAGCTTTACAGTGTTGGAATGAGTAGCTACAAAAATAGTTTCATTTTCATCATTCATGCCTACACTGAGAAGCTTTTCAAAGCAAGGTGTCTGATGCACAAAACATTCCCCTGCCAGAAATATGTTGAAACACAAAACCCCTCACAGAGAACACACGCTGGAGTACGTGGGAGCAGTGTGGAATAAATCTCAAATTGCACCCAAGTTACTCATTCAAGCAGCTTTTATTTCCCACAATTCCTCAAAATTTTCTTGTTCATGAGGAAAAAAAACCCCAATCATGTAAGTACAGTCACATTAAGGAGATTCAAAGCTGTTCAGGCTGTTGGAGCTTAGAAAGCTTTATAATCACACTGAGACACGTCCTGCTTTCAGATATTCCACATGAAAGACCAAGATGCTCACAAGACTTACCAGCTCTTTAAGAACATCAATCAAGACCTCCACATTCCAGGTATGGGCTTGGGTTCCATCACTCTTATCCTTCCCATCACTCCAAATCCCACTGCCAGGAGCCGAAATGGACTGCAAGTCAAATACACTGAACTAAACACCAGTTAAAGATAAAGGAGTCTCAGCACCCACTGGTTACACAACTCCCTGCACTGGGAGGGCATAATCAGCAAATCAGACCAGTACTGACATCTTTCATTCACTCAAGCAATTAACACATTTTCAGCAGAACTGACTGAAGTCCAGAATAACACAAGTAACTGTTAAATTACCAGAGGAGGGTGGCATTTCAGCTCCTCTGTTTCTGCTGAAATACAACCCCCAGCCCAAGAGGCCGCTCACCTGTAAGGGAATACCGTCGGTCAACCCCGAGTGAGTGCGAGCCATCATCCCCAAAACCCGGGCCACCTGCGCCGCCGTCACCTCCCGCACCCCGAACTGCACGATGATGTTGCGACATTCCTCGACGCTGAGGGAGACACAACACAGACACCTCAGGGAGGAGGTTCACGGGGCAGGGGGAAACAACTCCTGGGAGTACAGCTGGGACCACACACGGATTGCTGGGAGAAAGTCATTTGAGACTAGAACTCAACTTCAGTGGGGTTAGCCCAACGATGCAACGTAACAAAATTCCAGGTCAATCAAAAAGAAGAATTCAGTAGACAGTTTGTGCAGTTATTTCCATGAAACATCCCATGACAGGTTTGCAGTTCAAAGCCAGGTGCACTGAATTGACACTTTCCCAGCCTGTGCTCTGTCCCAGCAGAGAGGCCCAGGGCAGGTTTAACACTGTTTCTGCTTAAAAGCACCTGCATGTATTGACCTGCGATCCAGAGCTTCAAACACTCCAGTTTTCTGGGAGCTTAGAAGTGAAACACAGGCTTTGAGAACGCACATTTCCAATCAGTGACATGCACTGCTCAAAGGTAAGCTGGGAACATCTGCCTTTCAGCCTGATGCAAGGCTTGGCATCCCTGAGAGGTCACCAGCAAAAACCTTCAAGGAGCCAAAAGAGCAAACAACAAGCAGGTGCTCAAGTTTCAATTTTAGAACTGAAGGCTTTTTCTGCATTTTTTTTTTTAATTTTGTGAACATTTCATAACTAGGCCAACAAGATTTATACAGCATCAATACAGATATGGCAATAATTATAGAAATAATTTTCAGTATCTTCCAACACACTTACTGCATTTTTACTTCACAGTTTAAACAAACTTCCACTAATACCTTTGAGATTTGATTACTCCTTTCCTAGGAACTGCTTCAATTCACACATGTATCTAAACAAGCCCACAACTGCCCCCCTAACATTTCAGATACTCCATCAATTCACTATCCTAATTAGATTGTACAATTGGAAATAATCTCAATCATTACTGATAACTGATCATTACCACACTGGTCAAAACACAACATAAACAGAAAGGTGCTGCTGCTCAACCCTCTCCAAGTGAGACCTGTAACCTCTGTCATGTGGAGAGTGAGACAACAGGAGTCTGTCACAAGAGGAAAGTTCTTCCAAAAATCTAGTAGGATTGAGCTGGAATTCAGGATTATCCAAGCACTTTCATTTCCACTTAAAAAAGGGTGATGGTCAAAATCTTATAGAACCTTCACAAGGGATGTGAATCCTTTTATGGAGCACTTCTTACCATGACAAAAGCCTACACAGATGTATCTGACACATTAAAAAAAAGAAAAATATAAAACAGGAATCCAAACAAATGACCTCATAATGTTTACTGAGGTTTTAGTTATTTTAATACTTCAGGTGTTCTTTACCTCTTGCCTCAAGAAACAAGACAGAAAACCATCCCCAGCCAAGATGCTTGAAAATTACATTTCCCCACAAACCTTGCACAAAAGCCATAGCCAACTTCTTGCATGAAATCTGCCAGAGAACTCTCCATCATGGTTTTGGCTATCCCTCCAGAATCAGGCAGGATCCTGTCCATTAGAATGTCCCGTTTTTCAGGGTATAGAAGTGGTGCAAGCACCACGGGGCAACGCTCCTGGGGAAAATCTGAAGGCAAGAGGAACAAAACAGTGTCAAAAGTGTCAAAACCCCCAGAACACCAGCTGCAGGGAAAAGGCTGTTCCAGATTATTCCACCGCTGTGCCAGTGGAACTCTTGATTCCTTGCTGCTGCAGGAATCAAGAGGGCACTCACAGATTTACAGCAAACACTCATTTTGGAAAGGAAGTGACTACCATATAGATAATGACCCCTGCAAGGAGCGTTGTAGCTTCCAGGAAATGAATCAGTTTAACTCAGAAGCACCTCCCTCAGTGTGCTAGTGCTTCCTCAGGGATCTGCATCCAATATAAACAGCACAGTGCTTCAAATGGTCATATATATATTGAAATATACTTTCCACTGTGAGGGGTTTCTCAACTGCAGTGCACTGAGCTCCTCTGTTAAACCCACAAACACCAGCCCATACAAGCCAACACAGACTTGAACATCCCCTACTACAATTTTATTACGACAATGTCAGAAGAATGTTATTTTTCTGTCAGTTCAGAGCTATGGGAAGTTAACAGAGCTCTGGCTCACCCAGCTCCCCACGATTTCAGCAGCCAGTCCAGTTTCCTGAGCAGCACCACTCACCTCTACGTAATGTTTTGAGGAAAGCGTCAATCTGCTCCTGTCCTACCCCAAAGGCTCCCTTCTGCCCAAAGAGGAGATGGGAGAGGAGGAGGTGCAGGACCTCTATTGCAATATCTTGGAAGCCACCTTCTTGATTTCCACTGACGTCGGCGTCAATGTAAGAGCGTAAGAGATCCGGGAGTTTTTGTTTGATAAACTGGGCAGCTTCGGGAAACAAAGAAAGAAGCTCCAGTTAAAACCTGGAATTACTTTTTAATAGGAAGATTCACAGGTATTATTCTCTTCATTTGTGTTTGTTTACCACAAGCCACAACAGTTCAGATCTAAATATCCCAGATGTCAAATATTAATGGATAACTAAAAGTTATCACCTCCCACTGATTCATCATCCGGCAAGTCATTTACAAAAGGGACCTTCAACTTCCCACAGCATGACTGTGTCAGTTATTGCCCCTCCAAAGGCACCACCAGCTGCAAGCTCAGGCCAGGCAGGCACATATCTACCCAGCCAGAGACCCCCGTGCTGAAAAACAAAAGGCTGTCCCTGCTGCACTTCAGAAGCTTCACTTACCAAAACCTCGTAGATCTGAGCTGAAAGAGTTCAGTAAAGCGAGACCAAAAATCACCTGCAGACAGGAATAAACGTTGTGGTAAGAGGCATCATCCTTTCTAACGTGCTTAGTAAAAAAAAAATATTATAATATTTTTGTAGTAAGTGTTCACCTACCTCTTGAACTTTACTTAATTTGATGACTTTACTCAATTGGGCAAATAAATGGGGTGAAGGCTTTAGACTCTGAAACAGGGAAGAAGAGTTAAACAGAGGTTGTTATGGGGTTCATCTCATCTGCAATGTGTCAGGCTATCTAGAGTCCATCTGCAAGTTTGGAATTTTAGTAACTATTCTGCTGTAGGTTCACACGAAGCTTATATGGCTAAACAAACATCTTTCATATTAATCTGAAAGCTTCTTCCACATACCCCACTCTTTCATTATCAAACCACTATCATGGCTTTCATACAGAAATAAACAGGAGCACTGATGATTTGTTTTTGTTCGAGTGCCACAAACAAGACATAAAACACCGACATCAGATAAAGCTTTAAAATGAGTTTGAAGTCATGCTGAGTGACTGACTTGCTTGGTTTAACAAAAAGCCCACACCAACCAACTGGGCAAGCTCAATTTTTGAAGATTTTAGTACAACAAGGGAAAACCAGCTGGTTTCCTCCAGACCACTCCGGTGCAGCTGCTGCCAGTGGGATCCCCTTCGAGCATACAAACCTTCTGATAGTGCAAGGGATTGTCAATGGCGTAGGACAGCGTCGAGATAAAGTTGGGTTTCGTAATCAGCGACGCACACTCCTGGATCAGAAATTGAGTCTGAAAAGAACAAGAGAAATTGAGGACTCACAGTTTCCTAACGGGGCAATGAAATAAAACCACCATCCACCTTGTGTAGTAAAAATAAACAACGGTAAGATACTTGTAAGTGCCCAATTAATGAGTTTCTTTTCATTCAAGCTTTCCTCAGGTTTGTTTTGCTTTTAAGACTGACAAAGTAATAAAAAATTCTCCATCACATGTGCAGTGCTTCATTTTCTTTTGTAATCATCCTCACGTGTTCAACAGGATCCAAGATTCATGTTTATGAGCTAAATGTGGCAACACTGTTTAAGGATGAAAACACTCCTGCCAATAGACACAATCACCAGCAAAACCATCAGTGGATTTGGACAAAGTTTTAAAACAGAGCACTGCATGTGGCAGAAAGAGCAATTGTACTGATGTTATCTGGGTTTGTTTCCAGATCAAGAGATTGCAAGAGTCAGATGTCAATAACTTGTTGTCTTCTGACTTAATACTGGTGAAAGGTGCTGGCAGCTGAAGGGTCACAGATCAGAAATCTGTTTTAAGCTAACCTGGACCAAATCCTACTGCAGGTTTTTAACAACCAGAACTGATAAAAGAGATGCCCCAGTGCAAACTGTACCTGATGGAAATCTTTGCCACTGCTTTTACCATCGCCACTGAAATCCACGTGCGAGAATAGACAGCGTAGTAAATGCCTGTCTGCCTCGGGACCGTGCCTGTTCACAATCTGCAGAGAAGGAGCAAAAAAAACAGCTGGGCAGCAAACAGTGATTACAGAGCAGGATCTGGGTCTGGAACCATGGATATTTCTTGTGGTTAAGTCATCTACTGTTTCAACAAAACCGCTGAGAATGTTCCTTTTTAATGAGTAACCTAAAAGTCAAGTCATTAACCCGACTGGCATAGGAAAAGTAAATGAGGAGATAAAGAATCTAGACACAAGTCACTGACACAGAAGCCACGCATTTCAGGGGGAGTATTTTTAAAAAACTAAGTAAATAGGGTTTTTGAGTCACCCAGAGGATGGTTTTGAGGTTCTCTAACAGCAAAGCAGGACAGAATCCACAGTGCCATGGCCTCATTTCCCCCACTCTTCCCCACAGCTGCAGTTCCTAACTCCTCAAGAGCACAGCCTTGGGACAGGGTGCACCTCTGTGCTGTGCCTGGGTGGCAGGAATTTATCCAGGAGACAAAACCATCAGGCTGCATCTTCACTGATCCTGCAGGCAGCTTCTTCGTTGTCCCCTGCCTGTGACTGCCTTTACTCCGGAGCCTTTCAAGGCACAAGGAAAGTTTTTTCTGCCATCCAAAGAAAAAAGTTCATCTCCAACTTGCTCATTAGCAAGCTTGAAAATCAAAGACCACCTGCTGAATAACCAAGTGTTCCCCAGTCATCAGAGCTCATTCAGCTGTATCCAATACCTGTCAAAAACAGGTGATCTCCATTTGGTAATTTTCAACACCATCACTCATTACTAAATCTCCACACTATCACATTCTTGTTAGCATCCCCTACCATTTGCCTTAACTCCTGGCTACAGACCAGCTCACCAGCTTGTTGTCTGAAGCAGCTCCAGATTGTTTCAGAGCTTATTCATTTCTCTAAACCCCATCTAAAAACACAGCACTACTTGTTTTTAACAGAATCCATACTGGAAGAAATTTGAGGTCACATAATAAATAGTTACTTGCCTCTTCTGTCCAGCAGCTAATGACAAATCCAACTTTCACCTACTGGCAACATTTTTCTCACTGTTTCCTCCTCTCTAGCTGCAGGGCACACACACCATGAGGCAGCACAAACCTGCAGCTGTGTCTCTGCTCTGCCTGCCCCCAGCCCACTGGCTCAGCCCAGCCAGGGCTGCTTCAGGCTCTGCTGGCTGATTGTTTCCATCCCAGTTTTCCTACTCTTATCTATGACTATGTTTCCTTTTCCCTCACAGCCTGCTTATTCCAGTGGCTGCCAAGTTTTATTCTGCTGGAAAACAACCTCCAAGTCAGATCTAGCTCTGCTTCTTGATCAGAGGCTACAATACACTTGTCTGTGGTATGCCAGTCCAGAGCTATGGATACACATTTACAAGTGTATCCAGTTTAAAATAAGATCTGAAGATTATTTTGGGTGCCCAGAGAGGCTGTGGAGTGTCCATCAATGTTGGTACTCAAAAGGTGAGTTTTAGAGTTTATATCCAGACATATTCCTGGGCAACCCACTCTAGGTGACTGTTTGAGCAGCAGGTTGGACCAGGGTGACCACCACGGGTCCCTTCCAACCTCAACCAGCCCGTGACTCAGGATAAAGTTTGAGCCATTTGCATTTGGAATTACCACACAGGAACCAGATGGATTTTGTTTAGGCAAAAGTATGATTAGATAAAAAAAAAAAACCTGTATCTTTCTAGATTCAGCAGGTTTTGCTTTCCTAGATGCATCTGTCTGCAAAGCCCTTCTCCCCTCTCCAACCAGGCTCTCCTTTCCACTCCTTCAGAAAAAGGAGACCGCAAAAACTCCCCTCAGGGGAAGCCACTCTTCAGAATTTGTGCCTGACAAACAGAAGGTTCAACATTAATTTTATTTTTCTGATGGAGAATGAAAGCATCACCTCTGTTAAATGACTCCTGACAGCACATTTATGCAGAAATAAGTTGCTCAAGCTGTGCCGCTGCTAAGCTTGAGTGAGGTATTTAAATGTGTCATTTTGGTCACTTGTGACATGAACAACTCCAAGGATGGATTTCCACATCTGTACAAGCTTAGATGGAAGCTCTGTAAAATTTACAGCAGTGTATCATGGGACAGACTTACAGCAGGTACAATCTCTTCAACTACCTAAGGAAAAACTGTACTGGCAACCACAGAGGTAAAGCAATACCAGGAGGAAAAGAAAAAAAAGAGACAACGGATTAAGATGATTTTAGAAAATTTAGTCTTGAAATCCTAGGTCTGTCTTAGAAGCCAACCTACACAGAGCAGCCACGTCCACACCCCAGGGTGCAGTCTGTCACCACAGCCAGTGGAACAGGCCTGGCGTGAAGGGTGAGGGACAATCTGCCCCTGAATGGCAGATCAATCCTATCTTCTCCCAAATCAGAGAATGTTTATTACCCTTTACGCAAGCCTTCACCTGACAGATCTGCAAGTCATGCTTCAGTCACACCTCGCTGCAAAAACCATCTGTTCAAAAGCACAGCAGCGATCACAGATGAGACCCCAGGGTACTGAACTTGCACAAACATGGGAAAGTTACAGAGCTTACAGGAAACCTGTTCCATCTCCAAGCCTTACGTTTAAGGCAGTGAACACTGCAGATATCACCCTCCTCTCACCTCAAGATAAGCAATGAATGCACTTCTACAGATAACAACTGTTATCAGAAACTCACACTGCCTAAGCCCTCTGGCCTTCTGATATGATTCAAATCGCTGCAGGATCGAACTGCTGGAGGAAAAAAAAACACATTTAAGTGGCCCAGCTGTCTGCTGGGAACTGAACTAAACCAGTTTCTAAAACTGGCTCAGTAACATTCACTTCCTCCTAAGCACTCCTCTGTGGATAATGCTTTTCAGTCCACCCTGCTAGTCAGAGCTATTTTTAAAAAGGTCAGTTAAACGGGAATTCTTGCCCAGATCACAGATATCTGAGTCTCAACATACAGTTACTCTGCCTGCCTTCTGAAAACCCAGGGCCAAGACAATCAGCTTGGCCTCACAACAAGCCAAAAAACTTCCACCTCAGGTAAGTGAAAGCATTCAGATGTAAATTACCACATATCCATCCTTTCAGTGCAACGACTCAAAATGTGTATGTTTGCCTTCCCCTCAGTGTTCTGTAGAATGTCCAAAAGCTGAAAGATGTAACCTGGAGGAGCTAAGAAAGCTTTGCTCCAGGAGCAGCACTTAATCCTAATATTGTTCCATGAGAGATGAGGTGCTGGGATTCCCAGTCACAGTAACACACAGGAGAGCACCACAGAGCACGGTTCAAACGAGAAGAGAAACTCCATTCAACGCTCCAATTCTCTTTCCCAAATTGATATTGTAGCACCATCTCCCTTTACTTACATGCTGTATTTCCTGCTGGCTGGCTCGGTAGTTTTTCTTGGTTAAATTGTCCACCAGGTAGCTGATTTGAGACAAGGCCAGCGAGAGCGAGTCAAGATTCATTGCTGGTTGGGGCGGAAGCAGGCGGCCGAGCCCGGCGCAAAATCACCATTATTCCCCTTTAGTCACCTCAGAGACAGGTCAATTTTTTGTCCCCCAATTAGCCTGTATTTGTTTCTGTGTTACTTTCTTCAGCTCTTCTTTCTCAGTTGCCTTCGTCTGTTCTGAAACATGGCACCTGAAAAAAAAAAAAAACAGGATCACGTTAAACTCCTGCAGCAACCTCACAAAATTGTCCACAAGGAGAAAGAAGTACTATCGAGTTTTTTCACAACACAAGCTCAGTTGTTTCCACACTACCTCACCACATTTATTTGTTTCTGCATTTTGCCAGTCTCAAAGAGCCAGCAATCAGCTCAGTGAGAAGAATGACTACCCTTTCAGCAGTGTGAGAAAGAAGAAAATGAGATGAATAATGAATTAGATACCACAGAGCAACAATCAGAGGTCAGAGTCATTCAAAGCATCGATCTTAAGTTTATATAAAAAACGTGCTTTTACCATCTCCTCAATATTTTGCCTCGGTACCATCCAAGCAGTGTTGCCTCAACCCTGCACACCAAAACAGGCAATTGTGAATGAGCAACACACAAAGAACTGCAATAAACTAACCCTAACATTTGGCTTCTACTGAAACAGCTTTCCAGCGAGCTCCAACAGCAGAGCTTGCCAGCTTAATAAATTTCTATGACAACACAAAACTTGGCACTTGACATCTCAGCTGTTAAATTACAGATTGCCAATGTGACAAAATCCCAAAGCAAGTCCTGCATACCCAACAGCCTGAGGGATCTCAAAGGAAGCCCCGAGCTGCTCCTCCTGTGCATTATCAGAGGTACAATCGAGCGGGAAAGGAGCCGCTTGGAAGCTCCACTCGATCAGGACGCAAAGGTCACTGGGCTTCGTGCCAAGAGTCTGAAGATCCCTTTTTCAGAATAAAAACTGCTGCCTTGGCTCTGTGACCAAAACCACCGGTACCCGATTTCTGCCTCATCACGGAGATGGATGGCCCGGTGATGGGTATATTAAATAAATATATGTGTATAAACTGCTTGTAAGGAAAGCCAGATTAACCGACTTTCAGACTTTCATCACGCCACACCAAAACTACCCAAGAAACGATGCAAGACCCTTCTTATGCAATAAAACGGACATCTCACAAATTTTCAAGCAGTAATACTGAGAGCATTCTTCAACGACGAGGCAGTCGGGCTCTGAAAGAATTTCAGGGCATGTCTAAAACTGCAGTGAGAAGAATTACACAAAACTTCCATTTCTTTTTAGTACATCTGAGGAGCTCGAATTCATTACCTTCACACACACTTCAAAAGGCCGCTGACCGTGAAACATTCTTGCAGAAGGGAGGGTTGACACAAAAGTTTAAAAATGTTTCTCAGTAGCACAGTATCCGATTTTAAATTATAATTTTTTAAGAACCCTAAAATTCATCTTTTGGAATAACGCAGCAAATGTCACAGGGCATGGCAAGCACACACTTTCCAAGACAATCTGACTGGCAAGGTTTGACATAAGTGACCAGCAGGGAAGCTTCTGTGAAACATTTGTTAAAATTCAAGCAGACAGACCCTGGCACAGAAATTGCACCTCCCAAAGCCAGGCAGGCAGCGAGGGGAATCCAGTCCTATCAGAGCACCAGCCTGAAAACCTCACGGGATGTCTGGAGCAGGACTCAAGAACGGGACACAAAGCAAAACTTCAACTTGGCTTTTTTTTTTTTTTTTTTTAACGCAGTAACATAATTTCAAGAGTTTGCCTTGCAGGCCCCTTGCAAGAAAACCCACATTTCTCTGGGTATTGTTCCTCAGACCAATACAGACAGTACAGCAATTCACACCTACTCCACCTAAAAATCAAGTTTTTTTGGGGACTGGAATTCTCCAGTTGGGCTCAGTCCTTAATCTGATCCTGCCTGCCCCCCTGCAGAGCAGGGCCACTGACGGTCCCGCCCTCCCATTAGCATCTCTGTTGTCTCCCCAAAAAGCAGGGACTCCCATCCCAGCGTGCAATTCGGATTGCACGGAAGCACAACGAGCTTCGCCACTTTCCAACTGCAAAAATCTGGCAGTGCCAGCGGAGAAGCCGAGCTGGAGGCAAAATGGGATTTTCCCTTTCAAGGAAGCAGAACAAGCCCGAGCAAACACGGCGACTCGGGGCCAGGGCACAAGAGGCGAGGAAACAGCTTCTCCCTGACGTTCGAAACGTGTGGATTGCACGGCACAAACCCGGATGGCTCCCACAAGCACGGCCCGGACAGCATTTCAGAGGTTCAAACTGCTCAGTGAGGAGAGCATACAAAATCCCAGGAACCAAGGGAGCCCTGCCTGGAAAGCAGAACCGCACAGGTAGCTCTCTGGTCATTCAGTGCGAGGCTAAAATTCAATTACCAGAGCGCTGATTAAGAAAGCTATGACTGCTATGTGGAGCAGACTTTATTTTTAGACGCATATATCCTTTGTGGGAATGAATCTCCCCACAACGGCCTCAACCATTCAGGGAGCTTCCAGTCCACGGGACAAACCTGCCGGATTCAGGCAAGTCAGGCTTCAGCCACAGGGATTTTATCACAAAACTTTAGATTCACTGTCAAAATGAGCTACTTGCTTTTTCAAGGAGACTCCCTATAAACCAGGAATCACTCAGAGTGACGAAGCCTTGATGCTGAAGTTCACAAACCTGAAGTCTTCCATAAAATTCAGGAACAGCCTTACAAAGAAAGTAATTTCTAAATACTTAAAGCTGAACTTTGGAAGTTGGGTTTGGTTTTTTTTTTTTTTAGTATTTTGCACAATTATCGAACTACTCCCACTGGGTTTCAAGAGCCGTAAGGATTTTAGGCCACACATGCTGCATGTGGAGGATAAACCAGCTCAAGTGACACAAACAGCAACGTGTTCGCTGATAGGTTCTAAACTGCTGTCAAAAAACATCACAAAGAACACGCTGAAGGGACCACTGCTAATCCTGCTCTTCAGAACTGTCTTTTACCCTCTTTCCAAACCCACACACCAACAGAGCACGTGGAAGAGCAGCACAGCCCTCCAAAGCCCCACATGGGGAACCATCCAAGGGAGAAAGGAGGGTCTGAATCCCACCGTGCTTCAGATTTCAGGGCATCAACCATCTTGGAATCCGCCCAGAGCAAAACCTGGCAGTGGAAGGCACACCAGCAGTAAAAGAAGCTCCCAGGTAGTTTGACCAGTTCAAATTTAGGTGTTTACACACAGAAAAGCCATCTGAACGTGGTAGGGACTGGAAAGCTGCACGTAATTCCAGTCAGCTGGAAGTACAATGGTGTTGTTCCCATATGCTCAGGCCAGTTGAGTTCCAGGTTTGGAACCCACTTCAAATACATCAGACACGCACCAAGCATGACATGGCTGCTTCAGGCAGTTCACACCTCAGCCTGGATTCTTTAAAAACTAAAAAGCAACCCAAGGAACTCTCACTTCCCACTTCTTCAAACGTTGCAGCAGTTTCTGATGGAGGAAAGGGAAGGAGGGACCAGCTCTCAAAGGCTTTGTGCTGTTCTATCATCCAAGAAGTGTTTTGAAACAGGTAAATGCTGTTTCAAAAGTCAAAAAGAACTGCAGTGTTCACACAGCAGGATGTTTATAAGAAAAAAAAAAAAAGATAAATCTGGCTAAAATAGTGATGTCTTTAATCAAGACGGTTACTGACAAGAATTCTCAATGTGATTGAGTGATGTCCCATCAAGGGGTCACAAAACGTCACTGTCCTCTATTCCTAAGTTACGTTTACACAGTTTCTCCTCCACTTACTCAGCTCAACGCCAACAGTAGCCACTTCAGCGTCAATTAAAATGAAATAAAACTCTCCAAAGAGGAGGGACAGGAAGGCAGCAAGCTGGCTATGAGTGGTTTGGAGACACCAAGCCAACAGCATCAACAGTTAACAGGGAACTTGAAAGGAAAAGGGAAGAAAAAAATCACGGCAACAAGCCTAGAAAAGACAAACAAGCCTATTTACCAATTAAATCTGCTTCCTGTTTAGAAGAGTCACCCCACCTGGACTCACCCTACCTATAATTTCAGCCAATGCCAAAGGAGTTCCCTTAGAAACAGGAAACACTTCAGTTGTGTGCACTGAGAATGACTTGTCAGGGTCACACCTGTTTTGTTACCTGCTTAAAAAAAAAGTTCCCGGAGCAGATGCCACGCTTTATTGCAACAAGTGGGACTCAGAGACAGCCTGAGCTCAGGATGTATCAACATCAGCGTGTTTTTAGTGCTGTCTCACTTCTGTTGTAAATACAGTCCAAATTGCTCGTGACTTGCTGGAATTAAACTATAACTGCTCACTAAACTTCTTGTTTAAGGACTAAATGGTACTAATCCAAGTTACAGAACTACTGCAAAGGAGGCATTGCACCGATACAGCATCTGTCAAAACACCCAACTGTTGCTATTTCTAGTTTCGAATTAAGCAAGTCCACTTCAGTGGAGGACGGCGGTGAGCAGGATTTCTTCCGTGTGGTCCGCAGGGAGGTTATGTCACCGGATTATTTACCACCGCTCACTTTTTCCATGCTTTCTGCGGGCAAGTCACAACAACGCCGCTCTCCCACCGAAGCCGCCGGGCCGGGCCGGGCCCGGAGCGCTCCGAGCTCCACCTGTCACCGCCGGTGCCACACGGGCCGAGGGGGCGAGGTGAGGAGGGCCCGAGGGCCGGCGGCGTCCCCGCCACCTCGCCCCGCCGGCTCCCCGTGCCCGAGCGCGGCGGCCCGGGCGCTCCCGCGGGCTCCGCTCCCGCCCTCGCTCCGCGGCGGCCGCAGCACCGGACG
>NW_020955658.1:481614-505490 GCF_003031625.1 Empidonax traillii | reverse complement strand
CCCCCCCCCCCCCCCCCATGCTGCTGTGGTACGGCCCAAGCGCTGCCCGCTTCTCTTTTCCCCCCCCAGCGCGACATGGCGGTGTCCGGTCCCTCACAGCGCCCTCGGGCGCTCCAGAGCTCCTTTGGCCCCTCTGCCGAAATCCTCCCTTTCGTTTGCACCCTCCTGGCTCCATCCCCGAGAGGAAAATCCCCTCAGCCCCTTCCCGCCCGTCTCAGCCGCCCCTCACCAGCCTGCCAGCCCCGGGGTACCCACAGCGCCTTCCCTGGCCCTCGGTGCGAGGACACTCCCGGGGTGAGGGTCCCTCTCCCACAGAAACCACCTCGTGCTGGCCCAGCTCATGCACCACAACGTCACTTTTATTGAGCCCAAGCCCCTCCGCTTTCTGCGTGTATAAAACACGCGCTAAAAGGCCGGTGTTTGTAAACAGGGGAGCAGTAAGGCAAACGGGAACGGCCCCGGCATCTCCGGACCTGCCCTGCCCTCAGCCACGGGTGACAGCCCAAGACGTGGGACCTCCTCGTGCCCAGCACACCTTTGGAAAAGCCAGGGCCACAGGACCCAGCAGGTACCAAACCCCTCCCCGTGTCGGTGGGGTGCACTTTGGAGGGCACTTTGTCAAAAGCTGAGGGGGCTGGAGATCCCCTGGGAGAGGCAGGAGGGACCCCCGCCCTCACAGCCTTCCTCAGACATTCCTGCTGTGCTTGGGGTTTTTCTTCCTCCTCCTCCCTCTGGATCTCCCTGTCCCCTCCCGAGCAGAGATGGGGAGATCCCCATTTACACGCAGCAAGTGTTGGCAAGGAGAAAAACCAAAAGTTTCCATGTGGGAAGCACCCAAGTGCTGTCAGCCCACCTGCAGCCTCTGGTTGCAGAGGGAGAGAGCAGCTGGGGGAGCTCCTTAACCCAGCAAAAGCAGGAGTGAAACCATCATCCAGAGGGACAGCCCAGAGCAACACCAGCCACAGGGAGTGTAAATGACCGAGGGGACAATATAAAACAGATTAATACTGACTGCTTTATCTCCAAAGCATCCCTTAAAACCTCCACCTGGCCCAGTCCCGTTCCCTGGAAGAACAGGATAGGAAATTCAGAGAAGAGTGGTGTAGTGTCTTCAGTAGCTCGATGCAGTCACTGCAACTTCTCTACCGAGTGATCAACTTCTGGCAGGGAAAGCACTGTGCTGGTGTGTCCCTACCCCAGGGTCATCCTGATCCTCCCTCCCCCAAAAAAAAAAAATCAGGCTGAGACCAACAGTCCCCCTTTGTAACAGGAAGGCAGAGGGAGGGCAGGAGACCAGTGAGCTGAGCCACAGGAAAGCAGAGTTCAAACCTAACACTGACACAGAAGATGACTACAGGGCTGTCACCCTGTCTGGTAAACATGATTACTAGTTCCCTTTATGCAAAACACTCTTTCTCCCTCCGAAGTTGGGAGAAGAAGGAGTCTGAGCTGTGGAGAGGAGCTCCACCAGCACGGGGGCGGTGGAGATGGATGAGAGCAGCACGGCTTCACAAACCCCGACCACCACCCCTTAGTGATGCCTGGCAGAGTGATGTCCACCCTGAGGGGCACAAAGGGCTTGCCCTGCCCTTGTAGTGTTGCTCTGGCTTCACCAGGGAGCCAGGGCTGAGAGAAAACCTGACTGCCTGGTGCCTTAAGACAATGAGATACCAACCACCGCAGGGCTCGTCCAGCCAAGCCCCGAGTTACAGCGCTCCTCTTGGATCTTCCCAACATGCCAACACGTTTTCTTCCCGCTTCCCTTTGGTCCTAGGGGGAATCTGGGTCCCCTGAGCAGCAGCAGTGCAATGCAGCCTGCAGCAGTCAGGCAGTGAGGTCCAGGAAGATGGCGTTGGCAGTGGTCTGTCCGAAGATGAAGGCTCCCAGGGTGACCATGAACACCCCGTAGCTGACCTGGGCCCACCAGCTGTGGAGGCAGGAGGACAGGGCACGTTTTAGAGGGGACCTTCACCCCAATATCCACAGGGTGGACAGGGGAGAGGGAAGGCACATTTCAGTTACCTGAGTGCCCTGGTTTCTTGGATCTCGGAGAGCTTGGCTTGAATCAGACAGAGCCCTGAAAGGCAGGGGAGGCACATTAGACCCAGATGAGGACTGACCCCTGGGGACTGAGCAGACACCCCACAAGCCAGGGAGCCACACTCCCAGTTACAGAGCAGAGTCCAGTCCAAAGAGTTGAGCTGCCAACCGACCTCCCGCCACATTTTTGTCCTTCTCTAAAAAGCTCCTGATTCCTGTGCCTCCATCCTGCTCCCTCCCTCCTCCAGACACAAGGCCAAGACACCTCTGGCAGCCCCTGAGCAGGCCGGGGTGCCCCACCTGGGAAGACGAAGATGAAGCAGGCAGCCAAGCCCCCGATGACGGAGATGACTTTGCCGATGTCGGGGATGAAGAGAGCCAGGAGGAGGGTCAGCAGGAACCAGCTGATGGTCTGCAGCAGGCGCCTCCTCCGCTCCCGCACCACGTCCTCTTCCACGGTCACCCCGGTGTAGCGGAGCCAGAGCCCCTCCAAGACAGCCCTGCGGGCACAGAGCCAGGGCAGGGGGGGGTTTCCCTGGGCTGCCCCTCCTGCCCACAGCAGCCCCTGCCTTCTCCCAGTGCTCACCGGCCGCAGAAGTGCAGGATGGGGTAGGATGTCAGCACGCAGAGGATGATGAAGGCCCGGGCCAGGGCAACAGGGATGTCGTTGGAGGGGTAGGACATCAACACGTCCTGGTCCACCCCAGCTCCGAAGGTTAGGAAGCCACAGACACCTGCCAGGAAGGGAGCAGTCAACAGGGGACAGGGAAAAGTCTCCTGCACTTGTGTTTTTGAAGGACCAGACTTGGATGGATATGGCGCAGGGCACGTTGCAGAGAGGGTTAGATGGACTCCCCTCCCTTCCTGCTCTGTGCCTCGCTGACCAGAGGGGAGTTCACAGTTTATCCCAGGACTGTGCCACACCCACAAGGTGTCCCCTCACTCACCAGTGCCTGTGTAGACAAAGAGAGCGATCACCATGGCTACTGTCACCACTGCCCCCCAGGTCTTCACCTCCGGCTGCTTCATGCTGTTAAACACGGGCACGCTGCTCATGTGGCACTGCCAGACACAACAGAGAGCAGGGACACAATGGGCTGAGCCATGTCTGATATCCCAGGCTTGTTCTGATATCCTGATCCCCCCAGCTTTGTCACTGGGCAAGAAAAAGTGGGGGGACAGGCTTCCCTGGCCTTCCCAGCTGGGGGAAAATGGATCCGCCTCCATCCAGAGGTGGTGAGATGTTAACAAGGCTTCAGCCCCCTCCCAAAGCTGTGCAGCGAGCACGGGGGGAGGGTTTTAGCCAATCACCCAGGGGAGCATCCCTGGATCACGCTGGTCCCCCACCCAAGCAAGGGGAGTGCCAGGCCTTACCTGGAACCCAAAGCAGATGGTGGGCATGGCATTGAAGACAGCTGTCCAGGTGGAGGGGCTGGTGGGAGAGAAACACCCACCAGTCAGACCAGGGCCCCCTGCACCCCCCACCCAGTGCCCAGGGGAGGATGAGCTGGGAGTGCTCAGTGTCTGCTGTTATTGCATCCCCCCCACCCAGGATGATGCCACTGCATGGAGTGAGTGGGACCTGGCACTCGCCCCAGATCCAGGGGTGAGCCTCATGAAAGATCTGTCCCCACCCTTTGCAGCCCTCGCTCCTGCACCCCTGCAGGGCTCTGCAGTGCTGAGATGGCACCGTCAGCATCGTGTCACCGCCTCTCACCTGGTGGGGATCTCCACAGGCACCAGCTCCTTGTCAGGCCAGATGTACTTGATGATAATGACGGCCGTGACGTACCAGGTGCCGATCACGCTGAGGGAGCTGCGAGAGGGCACAGGAGACCATCGGTGCTCTGCCTCCCCACTCTGTGTGGGTTCTGGCTGGCCTACCCCGAATCCCAGCCCTGGAGGGCCCTCCCTACCCACCTGGCATATTTTTGGAAGCCGATCTCCTTGGGGATGGAGAGGGGCAGGATGAGGAGGAAGGCGGTGATGCTGATGGTGAACTTGCGGTCTGTGTACCAGTGGCCGCTCCCGGCTTCCTCGGGCTCCTTCACCAGAGCAGCAATGACTGTGGGAACAGCCAGGGCGGTCAGGTTGTCCCTTCCAGCTGAAGGGACAGCGCCTGGTTGCTCTGTGGGACACACTCACTCTTGTCCTGCTGGTCTCCGATGATGATGAGGAAGGCGATGCAGGTGCCGAAGGTGTAGACGGCGATGGCCACCTCGCACAGCACACCGGGCACCTTCCCACAGACAGCCCACACAACCTCCTGGTAGGTGCGCTCGTTGCTGGCCTGAGAGCAGTACGCCAGGATGACCAGACCGCCGATGATGAAGATCAACATGCACTGGGGCGGGGAAGAGACAGGGAGGGGACACTGAGCCAACAACATGACACCGTCCCCAAAGCCACCCTGGGCAGTCACCCCTGAACACACCGAGCATCTCTGGTGCGCCTCACCCAACAGAGCTTCCTCCCAGGAGCCTGCTCCTCCCTGAGCCCTTTCTGGGGATCCCCATGTCCCTCCCAGGACGAGACAGGAGACTTTAGGGGACTTTCCCTTCCCCAGCCCTCACCATCTGCAGGGTGACACCGGCAGCCACGCCGCCGGCCATGCTGAAGGCAGCGGGGAAGTTGAGCAGCCCAGCGCCCAGGGCAGCATTGACCACGATGAACACGGCTCCCAGGGCCGACGTGGCCCCCGGCCCGTTCCCGGGGCTCTCGGCGCTCTTGGGCAGCGTCTCCACGCTGGGGCTCTGCAGGAGCCTGGCCCGTTCCCCGGCATCGTCGCTCCACTCCCAGTCCTTGTAGTCGCTGTTGATGCTCCCGGTGCCCTGAGCCATCGTCCTTCCCGGGGTGCCACGTGCCTCTGTCCACGTCCCACTAGTGGTCCTGCACCAGGCTCAGCCCGTCACCTCGAGGAGGGTCCTCTGCCAGCACTGGCTCCATCAGGCAGGGAGGGCAGCAAACAGGCAGGCTGGGATGCAGCAACTCAGGGGTCAGGCACTTCCCTGCTGCTAGAAGGGGATGAAGAAGGACACGGTTAAGTGTTAATTAAATCACCTTAACAAGGGACACCTGGGTGGAGGCACAGGAGAAACAAGTTCCCTGGGTCTCAGTTAGGGGGGGTCACAGCACACAGGTGTCCTCAGGCCAGCAGAGACGCAGCAGAACTCACCTCTCGTCCCCCAGCTCCTGGGAGGGGACACTGCTGCTGCCAGATGGGGGACTGAGCCCCAGCTCTGGGGCTGGGGAGCTGCAGCCTCACAGCAGGACTCGCCTTTCTGTGGGCACGAGACCCACCCAACGTCACAGCTTCCTGATTTCCAACCCCAATTCCTGCAAGCTCTGCAAGAGCCACTGAGCACGTGCTCCCGGGTAAAGGGCAAGGCTGAGCTCAACAGGAATGACCCACAGGTGCAGCAGGAACACCGCGTCACCAGTAGGAAAAGTAGGACTGGCCCCTTCCAGTGCCTGCCCAGGGTGATCACCAGCACGCTGTCTCAGAAGCTTTGGGACCTGAAGATCTGGTGTTTCCAGCATCGCAGCTTTTTGGAGTTGGACAGCCCAGATCTCGTTCCAGTGCCTCCAAGCTGGAGGAAATCAACCCTCACAACCTGTCAGGGCTTTGCAGGGACCTACACGGCCACGGGAAATCTCTTTTCAAGGGAAATATCTTCTTTTTTTTCCTTTTTTTTATTTTTTTTTCCATAGACGACATCTACAGAGACTCATCTTCCCAGCCCACCCTTTCCTTCTGGGCTATTTAAACCCTGTGCTTGGGCCATGAATCCTCTTCAGAGATTTCTGGGGAAGGCGAGGAAGGGCTGCCCTCTCCCCCGTGGGCAGGAGCAGGGAAGGCACAGGCCGGTGGGTCCGCGTGGGCTGCAGCTCCCACCCGGCCGAGGATGCCGCAGGGGGTCGATGCTTCTCTCAGGGCCGGGTGACGATACCGAAGGGCCCTTTCCCTCCCCCAGGCAACGCCGCCATACTCTGACAACCACAGACCCCGAGAGCAGGCGCTTCTCCGAGGGTGACTCGGCAGCCCCACGGCCCCGCGTGGGCCCCGGCGGCGCCCCCCGCCCCGAAAAGCAAGGCCCGGAGCCGGTGACGGCCACCCCCCCCCGCTCGCAGGGGACGCCCCGGGGGACGCGGCGCTGCCCCAAGGGGTGGCCGTGCTCCCCGCGTGTCCCCCAGCCCCGCACCCCCGCCCCACTCACCGGGCACTCCGCTCGGCCCCGGTGCCGGTGCCGGTGCCAGCCCCGGCCGGGCTCGCTGGCGGCAGCGCGGCGGCGGCTCCGCCCTGCCCGCTGCACGCCGGGGGTTGTAGTCCGGCCCCGCAGCCCGGGGAGCATCTCCGAGGGGCTCCCCCTTCGGGCAGGAGCCGCGGCAAGGAGAGGGCGACACTCAGGGCTGTGCTCCAGGGTGCTTTTATTGTACAGGGAACGGGCAGGAGAAAGACCCCCAGGAAAAGGGCAGGAGGAGGCAGCTCCGGAGCCACGCAGAACCGGGGACCACAGCACAGGAACCCGCAGCGCCGCGGGCGGCACCCACGGCGGCGGCAGCAGCACGGAAAGCGGGTTATTGCACAAAGGGCAGCAAGCAGCGGCTGTGGGAACCGCGCCAGTAAACAAGCGGCGTGGAAGGGCAAACCCTCTGACAGGGAGCGGCGGGAGGCTCCAGCCTCGCCAGCAGTGCAACACCGGGAGAGGTGCATAGACCGGTCCTTGCCAGCTCCCAGGGGGCACACGGCTGCCCGGGGCAGGAATGAGAAATGAGGACTGCTCTGCTAAATACCCCGGGACGGCTGCAGAGGGGAGAGGTGCCAGGGGATGGAGAAAGCTCACGTAGACTCAGAGGTAATGCCCCCAGGTCTGCCTTGGGAGGCACCTTGGGCTGCCACAAGGAAAACCCTACTCTGGTGGCAGGGGTTAGCCCCATGTCCCAAGGCAGGAAGTCTTTGGGAACTTGTCCTCTCCCCAGCAAGACCAACATTCAACCCTGCAGGCTTCAATTTCAGCTCCATGATATCAACTCCCACCTGGGACCTCAGCTCGCACACCCCGTGGTGTTTGTTGTGGCACAGCGGTGGGAACTGCCCTCTCTCCATGTGGGATTCTCAGATCAGGGTTTCACTGGCCATACAAGACCCCGAGTGCTGGCATGTCCCTAAAAGGGATTGTTTGGTGCAGGGAAGGGACAGGATCCAGCTGCACAATGACAGGGTGAAGTCCCCAGCTCAACACAGCCATGCACCAGTTTATTTGGATTAAAAATCAGAGTCCAGTGAGTCACAGGACCTCAGGGACACTCAGTTCTGCTCTCGGACTTCCCTCAGGAGCTTTCCTGTTTTCTGGTGTCACCAGAAATGCAGCTGAACAGAGCAGATGAGAGGGGCACCCCCACGTGAGGGGGGGACACAGCAGGACCAACCTCTTGGCTTTGAGACACACACACAGACTGAAGGGAGGGCTACTGGAGGAACAGGGCTGGACTGCTGGGCTTAGGGCAGGAATGGGGTGAGGCAGAGAGCACCAGAGAGCATTTTCAGAGGCGGTTCTTACTGGGGGGGGAAATGAGAAATGGTTTTCCCTCAGGGTACGAGAGTGAAGTCAGGAGAACCAGGCAGGTTTAGAGGAGGGCACTGCCCCACGCACCGATGCCACTGTGAATTACACCCGAAACGAGAGTCCCAGATGGAAAGAGCGAAGCCAACGATGGAGCAGAGTTTGGTAGTCAGAAGTCCTCAGAGCTGGTTGTCAGAGGACAGCTTTGGTGCTGCCCAGCCTCAGGCTGGGAGGATGGAGGAGGATGGAGCCTGCTGGCGGCAGGGACAGGCTGAGGAGGTCGGAGCAGCCCTCCCACTCAGCCCAGCCGGCTCCCTGCCCGTTGCCACTTGGGCAAGCAGCCAACAGCCTCCCAAAGCCTCCTCATGGAAAAACGAGCGCGGGGAAGCCTTTGGTGCCTACGCCGGGAGGATGGCAGGGCTGAGCATTTGCTTCCTCCGGCGCAGAAGGGTGCTGGGGCTGATGGAGAAAGGATGGACAGCAGGGAAGAGCAGCTGTGACGAGCAGGAGCCAGCAATGATGTCCCTGCTCCACAAGGCAGGGAGGATTTGACTAGGCTTCTACAACAACTCATCTACAAGATACATTCAGCGGCGGCTTCAAGTGCTGTGGTTGGAAGTATTCTGCTTGTTTCTTTTCCCTCCCCATCTTTGACTGGTGGGGAAGGGAAAGCCACCAGCTCCAGGGCACACCTTTGTCTTTACTTTGTGACTTGATGGATGGCATGAGCCAGGTAAGCTACGTTGCCTGATGAAACTCCTGCCACAGAGATGCGTCCATCCTTTGTCATGTAGATGGAGAACTCCTTCATCAACCGCTCCACCTGGGGTGAAAGAGCAGAGTTAACCACAGGCCAACCTCTGCTCTGTCAGCAGAGTGCAGATTTACCCATCTTGGCACCTGCAGTCCAAAACTTACTGGTAAGGACTCAAAGGACACTTTGAGACCACAGGAATTGTGTTTACCTGCTCAGGCTTCAGCCCTGTGAAGCAGAACATGCCGATCTGGTCAGTGATGTGCTGCCAGTTGTGGGAGGATCCCTCCTTCTTGAGGTTGGACACCAGCTGGTTCCTCATGCTGATGATCCGGTCAGCCATGCCCTTCACTTCCACCAGCCTGAAGAACCAACCAAGGAGCGGCTCAGAGCAGGGCTGGAACGCATCAACACTGCTCTTCCCCCCCCAGCTACTGGCAATCAACCTCTCCACCTGAGGGGTCTCATATGGGGATGCAGATGAGCAAAGACCAGGGGGCATGAAGATGTATCTCCAGCTGGGGAGCTGCTTCTGTCTCCTGATGCCTGAAGCTGACTGCTACGTATTTGTTTCAGAGTGTAAGACACTACTACCAGTGTAGGCATTTCTCATGCCTGAAAGGCCACAGCTCAGTAGGATCCTGATGGCAGCCCTGCCCAAACCCAGGAAAAGATAACCCAAGAGTGCAGGGGCAGGCAGACAGGCCCTGCTCCAAGGCAGCACGGCTAGGAGACATCTCTGCTGGGCCCTGGATCAGGCACAAGCATCAGGCTGCCAAAAGAACACAGCCCCCAGCCAGGCCACAGCACACTGCCAGCCTTTGTTCTGCCAGGCCAGCTGCTGGGAGGGACCCAGCACTGAGGACCTGGGAGAACAGCACAGGCTGATGCCAGGGAACAGGCTTAGGGCACCAGGGTTACATTCCTGGGTCTCATTCCCAGGGGGCTTATGCTTCCACTTCCCCCATGTGAGAGATACTACGTGGCTACAACGTTTCAGTCAGACTTTTGTGTTGCTTGGACAGGCAGCTCCTGCAGCCCTTAATCCCAGGGGAGCTTTATCCCTCCTTCACAGTGTTTTCTGCCTCGGTAACACAAGGAAAACTTGCTTGTATCAAGCTAGACCAATACCTGCTGATGCCAGGCCATGAGCAGGGATCTCTCCAGAGGAAAAGGGTGGGACATGGTTCTGACTGTTCCCGAGGCTAAAGAGCTGCCTGTGACACCAGCAGACAGCAAGGACAGCACAGGGCTGCCACAAGGACACTCACACCTCACTGTCATGAGCATTAGAGGTCCCTTCTTACCACTCCTTCCGTAGGTCAGGGGTGTTCAGGATCATGGAGGCAATGCGGGCTCCGTTCACGGGTGGGTTGGAGTACATGGGACGGATGAGGATCTTCAGCTGCGACTCGACCCTCTTGGCTTCCTCTGCATCTTTGCAGATCACTGTGAAGGCGCCCGCACGCTCTCCTGAAAGACAATCAGAGAATACTCCGAGTCGGAAGGGACCCACCACAACTTCTGCCCCTGCACAGAACACCAACAATCAGACCCTGGGTAAAGACCTTTTTTCCTAATATCCAATCTAAACCTCTCCTGGCACAGCTCCAGCCGTTCCCTCGGGTCCTGCCACAGGTCACAGAGAGCACAGATCAGTGCTGCCCCTTGTGAGAAGCTGCAGCCTGGGATGAGCTCTGCCCTCAGTCTCCTCCAGGCTAAACAAGCCAAGTGCCCTCAGCTGCTCCTTGCATGGCTTCCCCTCTAGACCCTTTGCCCTCTGGATGCTCTCTAAAAGCTCTCTATCCTTCTTACCCTGTGACACCCAATGCCACCCAGCTTTAGTGGATCCCTGTCCTCTAGAAGGGTCTCCACCAGCTCCCAGCGGGTCATCCCCGCCCAGTACAGCAGGATGACCACAGGCAGCAGGGAGACACTGGCCACTAAACCCCAGGGGCTGGGTGAAAGCACGCCCAGGCCCCCTGCCCTGCTCACCGTAGAGCCCCATGTTCTTGGCGAAGGACTGCGACAGGACGATGTTGATGCCCTGGTCGATGAAGTGCCGCACGGCCCAGGCGTCCCGGTTGATGTCCCCGCTGGCAAAGCCCTGGTAGGCCATGTCGAAGTACACCAGGAGGTTTCGTTTCTGCCAGTGGAGAGGGGAGAGAGTGTCAGGGGAGCTGAGCACCCCTCCAGAAGGAGAGCCGCTCCCCTTCCTTTGCCACAGGGGAAGCAGCCCAAAACCTGCAGCTGCCCAGCACACGTCAAAACAGCAGCTCAAAACCCTCCAGTGCATTTATGGGATGTGCAGTCTGGCACAGGAGGCACAAGTGGCTTCAACAGTAATAAAATGTTCCATTTTGGTGTCTTCCGTGTTATCAGTTTCCAGGAAAACCACCTGGGAACTCTCCAGGCCCTTCCAGTGCCTCCAGGCAGATAACCCAGCCACACTGCCCTTCAGTCAGGAGACCCAGAGCTTTCTGGGGGCCACAGAGGCCACTTTGATATCTTCCAGCTCTCAGGACACTACTAAGGCATCCCAAGCCAAATTTCACTGGTTCCAGCCTGAGGGAGCAGCAGGGAGGAGGAGGAGAAGGTAGAACCTGTCCCTCTCTGTTTCCAGCTGAAGCCTGTGAGGAGACACCAGGCACACGGAAGATCTTCCAACATTTTGAATACACCAGCACTGCGAGCTCCGCTCCAGCGATCACAGATCGCTCTTTCAACCCTGCTCTCCTTTCAGGTATCCCTGTCCCAGCTTCCTGGGAAGGAGCCAGCAGAAAGTCTGATGGTCAGCCTGATGGGTGCATTTGTCTGGCTCCTGTCAGGAACATGACACCCATCCTGGCTTCAGGGAAAGGAATAACCTTCAGCCAAGTGAGGCCCAGGTGCCACCCACGAAAGGCCAGAGGTGTGGTTTTCCCAGGAATGGCACAGCACCCTGGGACACCGCTCACCTTCACCGTAGCTGCCAACTCCTTCCACTGCTCCTGCCGGGGATCCACCCCGGTGGGGTTGTGAGCGCAGGCATGCAGGAGGATGATGCTCTTCTCTGGAATTTTCTGTGGAAGATGTAACAGAGAATGAATTATTAATGGGATCTGAGCACTCCCTGCAGCAGCTGAGAGTCGTGCCCTAGACAGCTTAGATGAGCTCTGCAAGGGTTCCAGACTTGATTTAGAGCCTTCAAGCATCACAGAACGATACAATATCCTGAGTGGGAAAGGACCCACCACAAGGATCACTGAGCCCAACTCCTGGCCCTGCACAGAACCACCCCGAGAATCACACCATCTGCACAAGTTGTCCAAACGCTCCTGGAACTCTGGCAGGCTTGGTGCCATGACTACTTCCCTGGAGAGCCTGTTCCAGTGCCCCAACCACCCTCTGGGTGAAGAACCTCTTCCCAATACCCAGCCTAAACCTTCCCTGACACAGCTTCGTGTGGGATCATATCTAGGGTAAAGTAACATCATCATCCATCATCCCAGATCACCTCCCTTGCTTCCAGGCATGGCAGGCAACTCACAGAAATGTCATCCATGGCTCCAGAGAAGTCAAGGCTGCACGTCTTGGGGTCGTAGTAACGGTAAGCCTGAAGTTGCATGCCAGCATCCCGGAAAATGGGGGTGTGATTGCCCCAGGACGGCTTGGGGAGATACACGTCACGGCTGGGCTTGAAGAACCGTTGCTGGTCAAGAGAAAAAGACAAGAGTGTTCAAACAGGTTGAATAGATTCAAGCACTGTTAGAAAACCCTAAAGGTTCAGCTCTGGTCAAAGTATGTCCTCTCCCTTCCCCACTAGCCAAGGACTCACCAAAAAGTTGGCTCCAATCCGCAGAGATCCAGTGCCCGAAATGCCCTGCACAGTGACGTACTGCAAGGGAAAAGGAGACAGCAGAGTGTGAGCAGCCACCTTACCATCCAGGGGAAGTCCAGTCCCTACACCAGCACTGACAGAGTGACCCAAACAGGGACAAGGGATGGAGGGCCTGCAAGGCTCAGCAGCAGCTCCAGTGGCAGGGCAGGGAGCTGGGCACCCTGGCAAGGTTAAATCCCCTCCTTGGACAGGGCTATCTCAGAGCCATCAGCACTCTCACCCCCCCTCCTTTCTGTGTCCCAGCCCCTCCTTACCCGGCCGCTCTTGATAACCTCGCTGTTCTCCCCCAGGGCCAGCTCTGCAGATGCCCGGGTGAAATCTGCCAGTCCCCCAATGGGCAAGTACTCCTTGTCCATCTTCTTGGATGCTATCATGGCCTCCGCCTGCAAAAGAGGACACACGTTCAGCCCCATGGAGGGGACAGTGGGCAGCTTGAGGGCGCTTCTCTGCACTTTCTGCCTGCTCAAAAGGGGTAGAAGTTGGTTTCCAGGAGTTTCTGTTCAGGGCTCAAGCCAAGCAAGGGGCAGCAGCGAACATCTCAGATGAAAACCTGTTTTTACCAAGGGATGTGGTGCCCAGTGGCCACCAGAGCCCTCAGTAGGTGCCAGTGCCAGTTCAGCAGAGCCAGGACACTCAGCACCACTTCCAGCCCACTAAAAGTCAGTGGTGCTGCCCAAGGACACGCATTTCTCTGCCCAAGCAGGAAGCATCGTGCAGGAAGGTGAGTCTTGAGTGTCACCGAAACACAGGTACCATCTCTGCATGGGTGACATTCCCAAACCAGGTAGGATAGCAAGGCTTTTGCAGGGCCTCAGTGTGCTGAGAGTGGGACACAGCCTGGCAGCACTCACACACTGCCAGGAAACTGTCCCTGCAACACCATCAAGGCTTCCTGCTTGTGACCAGTACACGGGGACAGGGAGGGCGAAGGATGATTTTAAACCCCCCACTGGTGAGACACATGGACAACACCCCCCCCCCCACCAAGGAGATCAGCCAATCAGTGTGTGTGTGTGTCAGCTGCCAAATATTTAACAGCCTATTTCTACCCTGACAGCCCTGAAAGACCCCATAATCCCCTCAGGGCAATGTCCACACCCAGCTCCCCGGGCTGGAGTTTTAGACTGGCTTATGGAGAAACTGGCAACATCAGCTCAAAGACTAATCCATTCAGGGGACAATGTCAGCTCTTTCCTCCCATCTTGGGTGGCCCAGGGAACATCAGATGTTCCTTGAAGTTGAAAGGACAGGTGCACTGGAGGGGTTGTGCAAGTCAGCAATTACTGAAGAGTTACACGAATGGGAACAGGACATGCATTTCCCGTTTTGTCCCCTACTACCTAATTACTCCTGCTACAGGAGACATCCAGGAACACTTCCCGCTCTGTTAGTGG
The DNA here is from genome assembly GCF_003031625.1 of Empidonax traillii. Taxonomy (NCBI): domain Eukaryota; kingdom Metazoa; phylum Chordata; class Aves; order Passeriformes; family Tyrannidae; genus Empidonax; species Empidonax traillii. The sequence continues at coordinate 491,858 of NW_020955658.1, read as the reverse complement.
CAATGTTTATTTCAAGGACCAACAGACAAGCCTTGTTCAGGGGTCTTCCCCCTCCCTGGCAGCCGGCTCACCTTGCGGACGCAGTTCAGCACGTAGGGCTTCCCGTTGTCATCCCGGTACGCCCCCACCCCCAGGTTCATCTTCTTGGAGTTGGTGTCGCGCTTGAAAGCTTCTGTCACCCCCAGGATGGGGTCGGGGGGACCCATCTCCACGTGGGACCACCATGAGCTGAAAGGGAAAAAGCAGCAGCTGAGAATCAGCCTGGAGAGCCGGGCAGAGCTGGACACCAACAACCCTCGGGGGAATCTCGGCTTCAAACCACTGAGAAAGGTACAAGTAGTGTTAACAGAATTATCCAGGGGGAAAAAAACCAAACCAACCCCTTCATGCTTCATTTTACGTTGCAGAATGGACAGGGAGCCTCAGCTCACTGTGGCTGAAGACACCTGACTCCCTCCCAGCCATTGGCGTGTCGAAATGGCCCTGTTTGCTTTCCCTGCTGACACCACAAAGAGTCCAGGAAACAGAAACCTTGAACTCTCATGCTCTGGACAAGCGCCCAGAGCCCACAGGTGGGATTGCATAGGTTAGTACCTCCCAGGGAACCTTGGCCAGAGCCAGGCAATTGCACAAAACTTGAGTATGGAGCCTCTTCCAAACTCCCGGAGGGGCTCAAACGTGTGAAAATTAATCTACATTTCCCACAACATTGGCTGACCTCATAGAGATACTTCTATTTCCTGCCCTACAAACTCTGCCTCAGTTTTTGTAGCCAAATGCTGCTTTCCTGGAAATGGCAGAGCACATTTTCTTCCCGGGGTGACAAGTCCCTTCTCCTGCTGTCGAGCACAAACCCCCCTGTGTCAGGAAGAGCTTTGTGCCCCTCTCCCCCAGCACAACAAACCACCTGCCCCTGCCCTGCTGGCAGCACACCCTGAAGATGGAGAAGCTCTCTTAATGTCAAGGGCAGGCTATAAAAAGAAACCTGTTATTTCCTTTGGCCACAGCCCCTGCCCAGTGCCAGGGCCAGGCTCTGCAGACAGTGCAGGAGCAGCGGTGTGGTGGTTTGTAAACCTGCCTGGCACAGGCTGTGGCTGTCACAGCCACCTCCTGAAGGCAACTCCACCCAGCTCTGAGCATCCAGACTGGTGGCACCACACCAGTGCCTACCCAGGTCCCAGAGCTCAGTGGAACAAAGGGTAGATTGGGTTTATCTCCTCCGGGGCAGGATTGCTGAAGGAGAAACGTTAAGCCAGGGACACCTTAGCTTTATCACACTCTGCAGCCCGCAAAAGGCCACCTCACCTGAAGATAACAACCTTTCCTAACTTGGGGAATGCTGTCCTGGGGCTGGATTCTATCCCAGGCAGCCTGGAGCCAGCTCAGGGACAGCCAGACCTCCTGCTGAGTGCTCGGTGAAGACTCTGTGAGCAGATACAGATCGGTGGGCAGGTTGAGGAAGCTCTAACATGATCAGAAGTACTCACAAAATCATCTTTCCACTCTGCCCCTGTTTTAGGTCCGCTGAGACCCAGTCTACTCACTACATAATCATACTTTGCACTGTCCCGTGTCTGTAGATTGAATCTCATGGAGCCCCAAACACCTTTTTCCCTCTTCAGATAAACTGCTCTTCCCATCAGCACAGTATTTCCACATAAAAAACCTCTGTTTCTTCTCTGTGTAGGGTCTGTGGAAAAAAAGGGCAGTAAACATGTAGGAGGCAGAGCCACCTCAGGTAGTTTAAAAATGGAAGATGTCCTTAATGTTTTTTAGACCTCTAACCGATCTTAATTACCTCTTAAGTATAGGATCAGCTTGGAAAGGGGGATGAGTCAATCGTGCCAACAACACACACCCTCCAGAGAGGGACAGGGGCTGCAGCCAGTGGGGAGGGAGTGACCTGGGGAATCAACCTGAGCAGAGCACGTCAAAGGGGCAGTCAGGGCAAAATCCTGCTGCAGGTTCAGGCAGCAAGGAATGCTGCTCTGGAAAAACCTCTCCCAGTGCCCTCCTGGCAAATGGAGGGGCAAGGGAAGATGGAAACGCTGTGCAAGAGTTTGTCCCTCTGCAGTTTACCTGGTTCAGGATTCTTTTGGTGGGGAGGGCTGCAGGAGCCTTGGCCATGTGTTTTAAAGAGCTGCTGCTTTGGAGGTGGTGATGGCACCTTCTTTCCCCCTGCTGGGCTTCTCCCCAAGCAGCTTACAGTGTTTGGGGTATTTAGGTCCAGATCCTGTGAAGTCTTAAGCAGGTCACTGGGCTCAAACATGCTGCAAGTAATGCTGATCCTGGGGGCATTTACCTAAGCTGCAGCACTCCAGAGAGTTAAGTGCTTTAGTTCTGAGCCGGTTTTCCTGTCGGCTTAAGGCACCCAAAGGGTAGGTTTAGGGCTGATTTTCTTGTTCTCAGCCTGAAGGTTTCCAGATGAAGGCCAAAGCTGTTTCCAGGGTGGGGTGAGCTTGCCGGGAGACAGGAGAAAAAAGTCCAGGCTGAGTTGTCCCAAAGAGATCACAGAGGTAAATCTTTCCCAAAACAGTTTGGGACAAAAAGTTTACCAGGGATCCAAAGCCACAAACCCCTGCACACTCAAACCCCACATCACTGCTGTTGTCCCTGCACTGCCCCATATTTCACTTGGAGCAATTAGAAGAATACTGGTCTTGAATAAAGGCCAAAGCTATAAACTGCTCATCTCTGCCAGGCCAGAGGTATCTGAGGGAAGAAAACCAACCAGAGGTAAGTTTTTAGCTACCCGAGGGAATAATCAGTGGAAGCCAAAGCAAATCCTTCTCCAGCTACAGGACTTCAAGACAGAAGGCAGTCCCAGGTTGGATGCTCATCAAAGCTGGTATCCAAGTAGTCTCTTGTTCTCTTCAGCCAGGCTGGTCTTCTGAACCAGTTCAATGCACAGCTGCAGGTGCAGTGGGACAGAGAGGTGGGGGAAATGCATCCAGGAGTGCACAAAACAGCAGTGCCTTTCAAAAACCTTCATGGAACTCATGGCACAGACCCTGGAGGAGCTTAAGGACTCGAGCCAAGCCCGGAGAGCGAGTGTTTACAGGCCCAGTGGAGGTTTCCACTGTGGAGCGAATGGCCAGCCCACGTTCCCTGAGGAACAGATACATCAGATCCTGGATCTCAGAACCTCTGCCAAAGGTTCTCTGCAAGCCAGGGCAGAGCAGAGGGGCCAAAGGCTGTCAGGAGACTGCAGCTAAAGCAAATATTTACACACCAACAATGCCAACAGGCTGCTGGCTACTACAAGGCCTTCCAAGCCTAAACATCCCTCACCGCAGGGAGCAGCTGGAAGCTTCCCCCTCAGAAAATCGTTTAAATAGCTGTCTTGTGATACATCAGAGCAGCAGACTGAGTTATCACCGTAATTAGCATTTGTGTGCCCAAAGTGAGCCCTTTTAACCATTTCCTATCTCTTCATCTCTGTCCTGATTTCAGAAGGAGCACACTCAGCAAGGGGAACAGCTTGAGCACCACCAGTTCTGTCGCTGAAGATAAGGAAACACAAACTGCTAATCACTGCTTGGCATTCCTTGTTGCATAACGAGGCACTATTCCTGAGCAGGAATACCGGGGGCTGTGCACAAGGCTCTTTAATTCCAAGAGGGATGGGCTGTGTTTCTTGGGTGACCTCAATTCAACTCGGTAATTTACAGTTTGCTTGGGACAAGCAAAGCTGATGCCAGGGGGCTCCATACCTTCCACAGGCCTTCACAGCCAGCCCATGGGCACAAAACGCAAGCTCTGGATAGCTGCTCTTCCATCCCTTCTGTGAAGAGCCAGAAGCTGCCTCAGAAGGGCAGGGACAGGGAGCATTCATCTCACAAGCATTAATCAATATTTAACAGCCCTCTTTATCTGCTGGAATGGGGATTTAAAAAACAACCCCACTGCTTTCCTGCTGTGACAAGGGCTGGAAACTTTTTTAAGTGGTGATCCCAGCCCTGTGCTCTCAGGTCAGCCGTGCTTCGTGGGGCTGTTCTGGGCTCTCTGCACAGCTCTGGTTCCACCCTTTATCCTTCTACCCAGCTCTGCTGAGCACAACAGAGCAGTCCAGAGCTGCCAGCGCAGGACTGGCCACACACAAACACCCTCCCACCAGGGTTTGTACCCTGAGGGCACAGCTCTAGCGCAGCCAGCACCACTCACATTCCACGGGGTCACTGCTGCACCACATCCCCACTGCTCAACACACAGGATCCTGAACGGTTTGGGTCACAAAGGACCTCAAAGATAATCTCATCCAACCTGGCCTTGGACACTTTCAGGGATGGGGCAGCCAGAATTTCTCTGGGCAACCCATAGCGAAGAATTTCTTCCTAATGTCCAACCTAGCCCCGCACTCTGTCCATTTAAAGCCACTCACCCTCGTCCTGTCACCCATGCCCTTGTCAAAATTCCCTCTCCAGCTCTCTTAGAGCCCCTTTAGGCTTTTGGAAAGCCAAAATTAGGTCAGCCCAGAGCCTTCCCTTCTCCAGGCTGCACAACCCCAACTTCCCTCCTAGGAAAGGTGCTCCAGCCCCCTGATCATGTTTGTGGCCTCCCCTGGAGTGGCTCTGACAGGTCCATGTCCAAGGGCTGCCCACAGCGCTGCAGGGGGGGCTCAGCAGAGCAGAGGGGCAGAACCGCTCCCTTCCCCTGCTGCCCACGCTGCCTTTGGGCCGGCCCAGGACACACACGCACAGCCGGTTTCCCGGCTGCGAGCGCACACGGCCGGCGCGTGTCCGGCCTCTCACCCACCACACCAGCAACACCTCAGCGCCGCTGCTCGGAGCACAGAGCGCCCCCCGCCCCGTTATTTGGGGCGCAGCCCCCCCCGTTTCCCTCCGGGGCTCCCCGGTGCCCACGCGGCCTCCACGGCGGCGCCTCAAGGGCAGGCGGGGGTCGCCGGGTCGCGCCGCAGCCAATCAGAGCGCCGGAGCCCCCCTCCCCAGCCAATCGGAGCGCCGGAGCCCCCCTCCCCAGCCAATCGGAGGGCGAGAGCCCCCTCCTCCCCAGCCAATCCGCGCGCGGTCCGTCCCCCCGGTAACCCCCTTCGTCCAGCGCGGCGTCACCCGCGGGCCGCGCTGGGGGGGACCCGCTCCCCGCGGCCTCGCAGCGGGGGAACCCCCTCCGCCGACGGCCCCGGGGGCCGAGCCGCCCCTCGGGCCTCACCTGGCGCGGGAGGCGGCGGCGGCGGCGAGGCGCGGGGCGGCGAGGAGCCGGCGGCTGTGCAGGAGCGCCATGGCGGCAGCGGCTCACCCCTCACACCTCACACTGCGAGCGCCGGCCCAGCGCCCCGCCCCGCCCCGCGCATGCGCCGCCCATCGCCCGCCCCCCCCTCCCACCTCCCGACGCTGCCCCCTGGCGGCCGAGAAGGGTCATTGCGATCGCACCGCCCTCCCCGCCCGGGGCTGCGATGGGAGGGATTCACTGGGCTGTACTGGGCTGTACTGGGACACACAGGGCAGCACTGTACGTGAGCTGTATAGAACAGTTCGGCACCATGTGGAGCCGTACAGGTGTGTACAGGGCGGTGTTGGGTCGCACTGGGCTGTGCTGTGATACACCATAATGAACTCTATGGGGCTGGGCTCGGCCGTACGGAGCTGTACAGGGTTGGTCAGGATTGTATTGGACCATACTGGGCTGTGTGGGGATGAACTTGGCACCACGGGGCTGCACTGGGCCATACTGGGCTGTACTGGGCTGTACTGGGCTGTACTGGACAACACAGGGGCTGCCCCTCCAAGTTCCCCCCAATTCCCCCACCCCCAGCCCTGGGGGGCTCAGTGTTGAGACCAGCACCTCGTGCACATTCCCGGCACCCACCCTGGTGCCAGGGCACTGGGAAGGAGGGGCAAAGGTGGCACTGAGGGGAAAGGTGGCACTGAGACCCCACCAGTGTCGTCACCCTGGGACGAGTTTCCAAAACTGGGAGGGGGGAGAACAACCCTTGGGATGGTCCAAAGGGTTTGGCAGGGTCTGGGAGGGGGAACTGGGAGGTGTTTGGAGGCACTGGGAGGTTCTGGGATGTTCTGTCCCAGGACATGAGTGCCCCCAGCCTGCCTGCTCTCTGCTCCCCAGGGATTTCCCAGTGCCCTTCCACTCCACAGGGCCTTTCCCAAAAGTTCCATCTCCCTCCCCCACCCAGAAGCCACATCCCCAGTGGGGCCAGGGTGTGTGTGGGGGTCCCCCCTGCCCCTGCCACCCCCCCAGCCCACCGTGGGACGGAGAAACAGGGGCTCCAGTCTAGCAGTACTTGAATTTATTAGTAAACTGTTCTTTGGTAAATGATAAAAACGCAAGAAGAGACCAAAGGAACAAAACCAACACCCTCCCCCTCCCCAAAAAACAAACGAACAAACAAAAAATCATATAACTAAACAAACCAGGCAGATGGGTAAAATTAAAAAAAAAAAAAAAAAAAAGGAGTTTTCCCCCCCAAAATGGGATTTTAGCGACCTACAGCAAACCCAAGAGCTGGTGGGGAAGCACTGCAGTGATGGGGGCTCCCCTGTTGTGCTTGCTTTGGGGGAGGAGGAGCGCAGGGCGTGTGTTTTAGGGGGGGGGTGGGGGGTGGGTGGGATCCTACACGGGGGGCTCGTTGCAGAGCACCAGCTCCAGTTCCTTGCGGTAGAGTTTGCCCCCGTCCGACAGGTTCATGATGCTCTTCCTGTAGTTGGTGAGCTGCTGGATGTTCATCTCCTGCGAGGCAGGGGGGCAGCGGTGGGGCTGGGGATCACCCCTGGGTTGGGATCACACCCCACCCCCCCCCTCCCAGCTCCAGTGCAGCTTCCCGTGAGGATGTGGGGTCAGCACCCCGAGCAGCATCTCCCCCCTTCCCCACGGACACAGCGGGGTGGAAGATGCTGCTGGGAGAGGGGAGGAGGAACTGGGGGGCTCTGGAGGGGGGGTGGCAGCCAGGCTCTGTCCCCCCCCTGCTTACTTTCTTATTCTTCTCATAGAGGTCTTTCAAAAGCGCATCCAGCTCGTTCTCGTCAATGAAGCCGTTTCCATCCTGGATAACGAGGGAGGGAGGGACATCAGCAGCAGGAATGACACAAACCCCACAGTTCCCCCCCCCCTCGGGCACAGGTGCAGCCTCTCACCCAGGGCTGAACCCAACACCCCAAACCAGAGCAGGGAACTGACCCATCCGAAATCACGCCATTTGGGGATATTTTTTATTCCAAGTTCTACTTATTTGGGGCCCTCTCCTGGGAGCTGCGTCCCTACCTTGTCGTAGAAGGCGAAGATGGCATTGAACTCCTCCGAGGACAACTTCATCCCCTGGGAAGTGGCAAGGGACAGCAGGGGGTGTGAGGGAGGGGGATGGAGGTGCAAGCAGTGGCAATGGGTGATTATTAACATTATCATCATCCTTATTTTACCTGAAACTTCAGAAGGAAGTTTTCCTGCACGGGCAAAAGTCTGAAAAACAAGAAGGGCGGGGAGGAGCGGGAAGCAGCCAGGAAAACACACTTACTAAACCACAGGGGCTCTTTGCTCACAAACACGAGCAAATTAAAGAGGAAAGCAGTTTTCCTTGGAAGCTGGAGCAGACTCTCCTCAGACACAGGCATTTCAGGTGTGTCTTTCCCTCCCTGCTGCTTCCCTCTCGCTGCCTCTGACCTTACCGGGACATCTCGGACAGGCCCAGCTTTCCATCGCCGTTCATGTCGAACATCCGCAGCTGTCGGGACAGGAGAGGCACTTGGTCACCCCCTGTCACCCCCACTGTCCCTCTCACCACGGGGTGGCGAGGCCCTGGCGGTGGGAAGGGTCCCCCAGGCCCCACTCACGATGGTCTGCGTGTACTCCTGCAGCTTGGGCTCGTCGTAGGGCCGGTTCGCCTTCTTCAGCAGGTCCGACAGGAACCCCTGCCAGGAGAGGGCTGTGCTGGCTGTCCCCATCCCCAGCTCTCCCAGCGGGAACATCCCCCTGGGGAGCACCCAGCTCAGCCCACCCCCCCGTGCCCGCAGCCCACCTTGAGCTCGTTGGCCTCGATGTACCCGCTGCGGTCGGTGTCATACCTGCGCCAGGCCTGCCGAGGGACCACAGCACCCTGAGGGTGGGCTCGTGTCCCTCACCCCTCCCCGACACGTGTGTGCCCCCAAAAACCCCCTCTGGGAGTGTATTCCCCCCCCCCCCTCCTCAATGGAGAGGGGTGATCTCACAGCTCCCTCCTCACGGGTGCCACGTGCTGTCCCTCGGGGTCGGGTGCTTTTGTTCGGCCCCGTGCCCAGAGTTCAAGCACTGGCAGTGTGCAAGGCCAGGCTTTAATATTTAATGCCATTTAACTGCACCCCCCAATTAAACAACAGTGCCAGCTTAGCCCCCCCTCCCCTCCCCTTGTGCCACAGGGTGCTCTTATTTCAGCCATCTCCTTTGCCTGGGGTTCATTTTCCAAGCACAGGCTCCCCCCTCCCCAGGATGCTGCACATTCCCCTCCACCGCCAGCCGTGTTCTGTTCCCCACTCACAGTTTCCCTCCCACCTGCACGGATTCACCCCATGCAAGGGCCTGGGGAGGCTGTGGGGTGGCCCAGAGCAGTGTTGGCTCCCATAACACACTCAGGCACATTCCTTGGGTACTGTGGACCAACCGTGAGGGGGAATTTACAGAACAGCCCCAAATCCTTGCCCAGAGGGTGGGATGAGGCACTGGCTGTCCTGAGAGGTGCCCCAGGTGTGCTGAGGACTGGGAAAACTCACCCCACCCCACTCTCCCCCCAGACTGGCACTGCCTCCCAGTCCTGAGTGAACGCCAGCAGGTTGGGGGAGACTTGGGAAGGTTTGGGCAATTCTAGCTCCCAGTTGTTTTTCCAGGGTGGAGCTGGGCCCTGAGGATGGAATCCCACGGGGAGCCCCAGCCCAGCCTGTCCCACTCACCTCCATGAACTCCGAGCTGGAGCCCACGTGCTGGCGGAAACACAGCAGGAAATTCTCCTCCGTGGGCAGGATCTGGGCCAGCTGTGGGGAACACAAGCATCAGGGAAGGAACACAAACATCAGGGGGACACCTGAACACTGGGGGGGAACAGGAGCACCCCAGAGGAAGGTCAGGTCCAGCACCACTCACCTCTGCCATCTCGATTTTGCCGTCAGCGTTTTTGTCGTACTTGTGCATGAACTCCTTCATCTTGTCAGCCAAGTTGTCCTTCTTCGAGTCCTGCCAGCGAGGAGAGAGGAGATGGGAGCATTTCCCCCCGCCCTTCCCTCCCAGAGGAGCCCTGGTCCCACTCACCAGTGCCATTCCCATCTTTGGGCAGGAGGGAATGGGGGGCAAAGAGGCAGCAAAACCAGGAGACGCCCTTACCACGCCCGCTCCTTTCCTCGCACTTTCCAGCTCCTGGAAGAAGTTTTCCAGCTCTTTGCCTTCGATGTAGCCATTTCCTGGGGAAGAGAAAAGATGCAATAAGAATTCCCCAGTGTGGGAGGGCAGGAGGAGAGGGATGGATGCTCCCAGGGGACACGGTGTTTGTTCCCTCCGCAGCTCCCAGGCGACCGTGGCAGCAAAGAAACACCAGCCAGTGTTGACACCGAGTGTTATATAAACTGGCAATGCCCAAATTGGCCCAGGTCAGACACATAGCCCTGGACTTGTCCCCTACACCCACTGGCAGGGCACTGGGGACTTGGTTCATCTTGATCTTTGCTGCATTTTCTGTATCTGAATCTTCAACCGGGTGGTTTAAATCAACCTCCCCATCCTGTCCGAGCATCTCCCAACCCAGGACTGGCTCTTCTCAACACACTGTGGGCACTAGGAGGGCAAATGGGAAGCAGCACCTGGCACAGCATCCCCTCCTGCCCCTGGACACAGGATCAGCCCCAGCAGGAAGGGAGGGGCTCAGCCCAGTGCTGATCTCTCCCAGCCGGGAGCTCCGAAAGGTCCCTGTCCTGTGTCCCCTGCACCCCTCGCTGCTGATATCTGTGCTGAGATGTGGTTCCTCCAGAGCCTGGGGTATCCACAGCCCTGCTCTGCCTGTGGGATGCTCGTTGGCAGGATGGCTCAGCTGGGGCCCAGCCACACGCAGCTCCCACGGCACTGGCCCTTGGTGGCTTTGGGGGGTGGTCACACCACGGCTGGGGACAGCACAGGGGAAGTCCCAGGGGACCCTCCTCTTGCTTGCTGGATCAGCAGCATCCTTCCCAGGAGGGGCTGAGGGACTCGGGTGGCTTTGGGCTGCTGGTGTGAGCTGCTGAGGTGCTTGGCATTCCACTGCTCTTCCCAGGGGCTTTGCT
>NW_020955658.1:476874-479387 GCF_003031625.1 Empidonax traillii | reverse complement strand
GCTCAGCCCGGTGCCCTCCCTGCCGGTTTTTTGGGGGGCGAGGTGTCCCCCGCGCCCCGGGACTGACCGTCCGAGTCGAAGTGCCGCCAGACGTCGAGGAACTGGGAGGCGGTGAGCTCGGCCAGGTGGAGGTGCGGGGCCTGCTGCGGGCCGGCCATCCCGCTCCCGATCCCGCTCCTGATCCCGATCCCGATCCCGCCGCTCCCGGTCCCGTCGCCTCCCGCAGCCGCCTTTTATACCCGCCGCCTCCCGCCCCCCGCCACCGCCAGGGGGCGCCCCAGCCCCGGAACAACGGCCGGGCACGGGGACGGCGGGAGAGAGGGATGGGGGGATGGAGGGGTACAGGGATAACGGGATACGGGGATAACGGGGATAACGGGATACAGGGATGGGGGGGTACAGGGATACAGGGATAACGGGATACAGGGATAACGGGATACAGGGATACAGGGATACAGGGATAACGGGATACAGGGATAACGGGATACAGGGATGGGGGGAATGGAGGGATAACGGGATAGAGGGGTACAGGGATACAGGGATGGAGGGATACAGGGGTACAGGGATAGAGGGATATGGGGGTACAGGGATAACGGGATACAGGGATAGAGGGATACAGGGATAAAGGGATAGAGGGGTAGTGGGATACAGGGATACAGGAGTACAGAGATACAGGGGTACAGGGACAGAGGGATACAGGGATAGAGGGTTACAGGGGTCCAGGGATAGCAGGATACATGGATAGAGGGATACAAGGGTACAGAGAGAGCGGGATAGAGGGATAATGGGATAGAGGGATACAGGTACAGCAGGATACAGGGATAGAGGGATAATGGGACAGAGGATAGTGGGATAATGAGATAGAGGGATACAGGGACAGTGGGATAGCGGGATATAGGGATAATAGGATAATGGGACAAAGGGATACAGGGATAGCAGGATAACAGGACACAGGGACATTGGGATAATGGCATACTGGGATAACAGGATACCACAACACCAGGATACCAGGACATCAGAGTACTGGGATAACAGGACACCAGGATAACAGGATACTGGGACAGTGGGATACCGGGACACCAGAGGCAGCACCGGGCACTGGGGTTGGCAGCCTGTGCCTTGTCACTTGTCCCTGCCTTGTCACCTACCCCTACTCTGTGCTCTGTGCCACCCACCCTGCCCTGAGTCACCCACCCCTGCCCCGCATCATCTACCCCTTTCCCGACACCCAGTCCTGCCCTGCCACCTCCTCCTGCCCGTCACTCCATTCCTTCCCCATCTCCCTGTATCCCTTCCTGTGCCCCCCCCAGCTGTCACCACGTCCCTTCCCTGTGCCACCCCACCCGTGTCACTGTCCCCCTGCCCTAGGGCAGCTTCACACCTCATGATTTTGGGGGTGCCGGTGGGAGGAGCAGGGCAAAGGCAGTGCCTGTATCACCAGCAGGATGGACCAGCCACCCACGGATGTCCAAGGACACAAAACTTGGACTGCGTCCACCTTCGGGAGGAAAAACCAAGGAACCTTCAGCTCAAGGCTCTGCCATCCCTGCTGGGCTCCCTGGAGGGCCGGGAGCGGCGCTGCTCAGCCCAAAAAAACCTTTCCCACCCGGGCTCCCCTTGCCGCTCGCCGGCTCATGGCGGGATTTTTCTCTTCCCAAGTTTCCCCACAGCGCGGGGAAATTTCCAGGCCCAAACAAAAACAGCCACACGTGGGGTTTGTCACCGGCGGCTCCAGCGCAGCCTGCCCAGGGGAAGCGTTGCCACGGCTACGGGGAGGGAGGGAGGGAGGGAGGGAGGGAATTCAGATCCAGCGAGAAGGCCGAGCCGATGGAAGTGCTTAATTAAAGATGAGAAGGCGCCGGGGAAGTTGGGATGTGCGCAGAGCAGGGACGGGGTTTGCAGCAGCAGCTTGGCCGGGGGACTGCCCGTGGGGACTGCCCGTCCTGCCACCCCTTCCCCTCATCTCCAGGCTGGAAAAAAAAGCGAGGTGCCCCCCCCGAACGGCAGGGGGGACAGGCCTGGGGGGAGCTGAATGCAAGGGAGACGGCACCAAACCTGGCTCTAACGCCGTGGGAAGCTGGGGCAGGGCGGGACACCCCACTCCAGGCGTGGGGAGGGAGATGATGCTGCACCAGCATCCCACGAGGAGAGCCAGACTGGGACACCGAGCAGGAAGATGATGGCCTTCTCCTTCTCCCTGCTGCACAGCACGGCCTTCAGGCACACATGACACGCTGAAGGGTGTCCTGGGCATTCCATTCACATTTCCTGAGCTCTGGCACAGAGATTAGACCCAAAACCCTCCTTTTTTTTTTTTTTTTTTTCCATTATTGCAGCACAGTTTTCCCCAGCAGAGCCCATTGCTTTTCTATCCCACTCCCTCCAGAGCACAGTTTTTTCCTGGGGGGCTTGGAGGGGGACACTGTAGGGCTGGATTTAGGGATGAGTCTCCAGTTGTGCCCAGGCTGGGGACAGAAGCAGCACAAGGACCTGACACTGGGAAAAGGAGCTCG